>NC_083868.1:157274311-157439311 GCF_032452875.1 Bos javanicus
TCTAAATTTTGTGTTGAGAAGGATTCTGAGTTATTATTTTACTTAGGGGAAATAATGTCATTACCCATTTGTTAGGACTGTCATAGGCATGTGTCATTTTCATTAGGGATTTATGTTGTAAACACAAGTCACTAACATTATGCTATTTTATTGCAAAGTTTGATTTTGTGTTATGTGTTCATGTAATAACCATTAAAGAAATAATAAAAACATTAAAGTTGGAATAAAACTGGTTTGTTTAGTTCAATCTCCTTAAAATTGTAGATCTGGGAAATTAAGTGCTTTATTGAAAGTCTCACAGCTGCTTGAAGTGATTTCTTTTATTTTTTTCTCCCACATGTTGCTGCCTCACCTTATTAATCCCTTCACCTCCCTAATTTAACTACCAGTTAGAGTCATATGGCAGTTATTCCAGCACAAGGGAGAGACAGAGAAAACAATGTCAGAGATTATTTTGAAATTACATGCGAAGTCCTGAAACTCTGAAACTCTGAAGTTCCAGTTCCTCTCCTTTTCCAGTGCCCACTCACTCCAGTGTTTGTAAAGTGAAACTAATAGTAAGCGCACAGCTTCCTGTTGATAAGTTTTTCTTTTCACTTTTTTAACTTTCTGAATCACATACACTCAATTCTGTCCATTTTTTTTGAGAAGCATGGTTATTCAACTTTCGTTTCTGTTACACAAAATATTATAGAGTATTTACATTTTGGCTTACCCTTAGAAATTTTAATTTCATTTAATGTTGCTACTTTATAATTTCTTTTGGAAATGTTTCATCCAATAAATATGATCTTTTTTGCCCTACAAACCGCTAAAAGACTATAGACATGTGGACTGAGAAAAGGTCAGTTTTTTTCTTTTTTTAAATTGAAGTAAGTATAGTTGATTGACAATGTGTTCGTTTCAGGTGTCCAGCAAAGTGATTCAGTTATACACATATATATTCTTTTAAAAATTCTTTTCCGTTGTGCTGCTACTGCTAAGTCGCTTCAGTCGTGTCCAACTCTGTGCGACCCCATAGACGGCAGCCCACCAGGCTTCCCAGTTCCTGGGATTCTTCAGGCAAGAACACTGGAGTGGGTTGCCATTTCCTTCTCCAATGCATGAAAGTGAAAAGTGAAAGTGAAGTCGCTCAGTCGTGTCCGACTCTAGCGACCCCATGGACTGCAGCCTACCAGGCTCCTCCGTCCATGGGATTTTCCAGGCAAGAGTACTGGAGTGGGGTGCCATTGCCTTCTCCGCTTTTCCATTGTAGGTTATCACAAAGTAGTAGGTTCTGTTGGTTATATTATATGCATAGTAGTTGAGTGTATGTTAACCCCAAACTGCTAATTTATCCCTCCATTCCCACCCCAAGAAAAGGTCAGTTTTGACTAAGATAGTACCATGTGTCAGAATAAGGGAGGGGCTGACAATGAGAAAGAGGCAAACAGCAAAGGAGGTATGACAACCAGAACATGGTGTTTAGAATAGGCAAGAGATACCCACACACTTGTGAAACCCCACACTAGTGTTTGGACTATCTACGGGAGTGCTATTATATAAGCGTGGCTAGCTACACGATAAAGTATACTGGCCTCATGTGCAATGTGAAATAACAGGAAAAAATGCTGACATTACGTTCCAGCATTGTGTTTTAAATATTGTTTTGCTCAAAGAGAAATGCAGTGTTCTTAATTTCAGACTTTGGTCATGATTTAGTATAAAGTTATAAAATAAAAATAAAATATGGTTGACTCAGGACACTTGTAGATTATCCTATTAAATTGCCTCAGTGGCAGGGCATTAAATAGTATATTATTCCTTTTAAGGTGCTCACATGCTTACTTGCTCAGTTGTGTCTGACTATTTGCAACCCTATGGACTGTAGCCCACCAGACTCTCTGTCCATGGGGTTTTCCAGGCAGACATACTGCAGTGGGTTGCCATTTCCTTTTCCAGGGGATCTTCTAGATCCAGGGATAGAATCCATGTTTCCTGCACTGCAGGTGGATTCTTTACCACTGAGCCACTGGGGAAGCCCGGTAGTAACTTGGAGCATACTAAATCGAATTCCAGCCATAAAGGGTCACAGAACTGGAATTGAATTGGAAGGGGTCTTAGGTGGTACCTGGTCCACAACCTTCACCCGAGGAACTCAGAAGTAGGTAAGTAAGTGTGGCCCCAAACCTACGAAATTGATTCGAGGGCTAAATATTTAACAGCAATTCTCGTTTTGAACTCTCAAGTTTTTCTTACAATGCCATTTGAGTTATGTAACAACTGTTACCTGTAAAAACCATTTTTTTCTTCCCTCTGGAGATTTAGGAATTCAGTTCTTGGCCAAGGTGTATTAGACCCTTCTTTTAAATTCTAAAGTTGACTCTCAAGGCCCTAGGTGTTAATCCCTCGTGCTCACACCTTGTCCTTTCCCACCGCCGAAGTTTGAGAACAGTAATGTTCTAGAAACTTGGGTTTGAGCCTGGATTTGATCCCTGGGTTGGGAAGAGCCCCCTGAGAAGGGAATGGCCCATTCCAGTATTCTTGCCCAGAGAATTCCAGGGACAGAGGAGCCTGGCGCGTTGCAGAGTGGGACAGACTGAGCGACCAACACTTTCACTTTTCACAGTAAAATTAAGAGGCCCTGAAATTGGCTCCATCTCCTCTAAGCGCTTCTTATGCACCCTCCCCCAGCCTCTGGCTCTTCCTCGTCGTTCTCACACCCCAATCCTCCCAACAAGTCCGTTTGTCGTTATCCTAGGAAGAGTGTGAAGGTGGATGACACCTGCCTTTGCACGGACCCCTGGCTCTGGGAGATTTGTTCATCTCTTTATCTCACAGAAACAGCAAAGTCGTCTCCGGCAGCCTCTGCAGGCCCTTCCCGTTCCGCTCTGTGATAGTCACGTGACCGCGAGAGCAGCGGCACAAAAGCGGAAGTCGGCCGCAGGGCAGGACGCCGGCGTCCAGCCCTGTAATCGCAGCTGCGCGCGTGTGCCTTTTGACAGCGGTTGGCAAACCCCGTCAGATTGGAAGAACGGACCTGTGCCCAGAGGGAAGGCAAATTTTGTCTAACCTAAGAGATTGACTGAGACTGTCGATACTGAAACTCTTTCACTGGGGGAACTTGGTAAAAACAGGCGCGGACCTTACTGTGCCTCCACGACTCGCCTTCTTTCTCGTGTTTATTAGTTCTCTGGTAGTTCTGATATTCATCAGATTCTTTGTTGTTGTTTAGTGGCTAAGTTGAGTTCAACTCTTTGTGACCCCATGGAGTGAAGCCTGCCAGGTTCCTCTGTCCGTAAGATTGCCCAGGCAAGAATACTGGAGTGGGTGCCATTTCTTTCAGGGGATCTTCCCCACCCAGGGATGGAATTCTGCAGGCGTCTTGAATTGCAGGCGAATTCTTTTACCGCTGAGCCACCAGGGAAGCAAGTGCACGTAAATCACCCGTGGGTCTTGTTGAAATGCAGCTTCTGGCTCAGTATATTTGAGGTTAGGCCCCAGATTCTGTAGTTCTAACAAGTTCCCAGGTGTTGCTTATTTATTGGTGATCTACGCAGAGCACACTTTGAGGAGCAACACTCTAAGACACTGATTGGCAAACCCTGCCTTGGGACCACCTGGGGATAGTGAAAATTACCCTCTAGGGCCATCCCCGCATGTCTTGATTAGGTGAGTAGAGAGATGCAGTGATGCTAAGACACTAGGCATTTTTAAAAGCTTCCAAGTGATTCAGCCAAATCTGAGAACCACTGAGATAAGCCACCGATTCTAGGGCACCTGGTGTCTTTGGCTGCTCACCTTCTTGACCACTTGGGTTCTAAACCCTTTTTGGAGAGTGACCTACCTTCCCGCCTCCACCTGCAAACAGGTTTACTCCATTTGAAAGTAGATTAGAGGTATGGTTCTCCTACCACTTAAATTCCACTCCTGGGCATATACCCAGACAAAACTATAATTAGAAAAGATACCTCATGTATCTCAATGTTCATAGCAACACTATTTACAGTAGCCAACACATGGAAGCAACCTAAGTGTCCATCAACAGAGGATTGGATAAACAAGATGTGGTACATATATACAATGAAATATTACTCAGTCATAAAAAGAATGAAAATTTGCAGCAACATGGATGAACCTAGAGATGATCGTACTAAGTCAGGCAGAGAAAGGCAAATACCATAGGATATCCCTTATATGTGGAATCTAAAATACAAATACAGGTGCCTGAGAGCTGATTGGTTAAAATGCCAGAGTAGAAGGGCGCATGCTCATCTCTTCCTGAGAAAGCACCCAAATCGCAACTAGCTGTTGAACAACTATGGACAGGAGGATGCTGGGATGCCTCCCGTCCAGAGACAAAGGAGAAGCTGCAACAAGATGGTAGGAGGGGCACAATCATAATAAGGTTAAATCCCATACCCGACAAGTGGGTGGTCCACAAACTAAAGAACAATAATATTAAAGAAGTTCTTCCACTGTTGTGAAGGTTCTGAGACCCACGTCAGGTTTTCCAGCCTGGGGATACAGGCAAAGGGACTAGGAGCCCCCAGGAAATCTGATGTTGAAGGCCAGTGGGGTTGGATTACAGGACCGGGGGAAATGAGACTCCACTCTTAGAGGGTACACACAAAGTCTTGGGCTCCTAGGACCCAGGGGGGAAGGAGACTGAACCCAACATACCTACTAGTGTTGGAGAGTCTCCTGAAGAGGCGTGGCTTGGCAGTGCTTTGCCACATGGATGTAGGTACTAGCAGCTGCGGTCCTGGGAGTTGCCCACTGGTGGGAACCCTACGGGAGGATGCCATTAGCCCTACCATAGAGCCTGTAGACTCCAGGGCAGGGTCACCTCAGGTCAAACCACCAAGATAGGATGCAAAGGAATTTATTTACAAAGCAGAAATAGGCCCACAGAGGAAGAGAACAGACTTGTGGTTTCGAAGGGGAAGGGGTGGTGGGGAAGGGTTGGATTGGGAGTTTGGGGTTAACAGATGCAAACTATTATATGTGTGCTGTGCTAAGTCACTCAGTCATGTCTGACTTTTTGCAGCCCTATGGACTGTAGCTGCCAGGCTTCTCTGGCCATGGGATTCTCTAGGCAAGAGTACTGGAGTGGGTTGCCACGCCCTCATCCAGGGGATCTTCCAAACCCAGGTAACAAACTCATGTCTCTTATGTCTCCTGCATTGGCAAGAAGGTTCTTTACCACTAGCACCATCTGCTGCTGCTGCTGCTAAGTCACTTCAGACGTGTCCGTCTCTGTGCAACCCCATAGACGGCAGCCCATCAGGCTCCCCAGTCCCGGGGATTCTCCAGGCAAGAACACTGGAGTGGGTCTAGCACCATCTGAGAAGCCCTCAACTATTTTATATAGAAAATGCATCAACAACAAGGTCCTACTGTATAGCACAGGAAACTGTGTGCAGTATCCTGTGATAAATTTTAATAGAAAAGAATATGAAAAAGGATGTGTATATATATATCATATAGCTGAGTCACTTTGCTGTACAGCAGACATTAACACAGCATTGTAAATCAAAAGTGAAAGTCAGTCAGTCGTGTCCAACTCTTTGCAACCCCATGAACTGTAGTCCACCTGACTCCTCTGTCTCTGGTGTTCTCCAGACAAGAATAGTGGAGTGGGTTGCCGTTCTCTTCTCCACGGGATCTTCCCGACCCAGGGATTGAACACAGGTCTCCCACGTTGCAGGCGGATTCTTTACCATCTGAGCCACCAGGTAGAGCGGAAATTAACACAGCATTGTAAATCAGCTG
The DNA here is from genome assembly GCF_032452875.1 of Bos javanicus. Taxonomy (NCBI): domain Eukaryota; kingdom Metazoa; phylum Chordata; class Mammalia; order Artiodactyla; family Bovidae; genus Bos; species Bos javanicus. The sequence goes on from NC_083868.1 coordinate 157,280,066, forward strand.
TACTTCAATAAAATTTTAAAAACCTTATGTATTTTCTGGGGAAAAAATGACCTCTTACATGCTTTAGCACAATGATCAAAGTCAAAAACTTACTCTGGTACAATACTGTCACCTAACCTACAGCCTGTATGCAAATTTCATCAATTATTGCATTAACATTTTTTATAGATACAGATTTTCTCCAGTTCATAATCTGTCTAGAAGTACTGTTAGTTTGTTCCTCAAGATTCAGTTTGATTTTAATTCCTTTGCTCTTTTAAAGCCAGAGCAAGATGGCTGTCATCACTTCCCAAAGTGACAAAAGACAAAGTTAATAGGGTTTTTGCCTTTTAAAATATAGCTTTATCTGTGTTATTTTGCCCACTTGCTATCAAGGCCTTCACAGATTAAAGAGGGCATAAATTTTCTTTCACTTCTGTTCCAGCCTACATTTCCTCCTGTAATGACTGTGTTTGCACACAGGACTCTTCAGTTGGTGCCAAAATAGGTGGGTCTCACCTGTTTGCTTCTCAAATGAGCACATCCACTGGATGCCTAAAGATGATCCATAAATGGAGATATTGATAAACTGTACCTCATCAAAATAAAAAAACTCTGGCCCTGTGAAAGATCCTGTTAAAAGGATTTTAAAAAGCTACTGACTGGGAGAAATATGCTTACAAATCACTCATGACTGACTGAATAATGGCTACTTAAAAATATCAAGTCCTGATGCCTGGAACTTGTAAATGTTATTTTATTTGGGTCATTGTTGATGTAATTAAACTAAGGCTTTTGAGATAAGGAGATTATTTAGGTTATCCAGGTGGGCCCTAAATGCTAACACAATTTTCCTTGTAAGAAAAAGGCTGAGGGAAATTTGACAAATACATACAGAGAAGAGACGCCAGCATGAAGACGGAGGCAGAGACTGCAGCGATGCAGTCACCAGGGAGACACAGAGAGGAGAGCAGGTGAGGACAGAGCAGAGAGAGCAGGGGCCACAAGCGCAGGCATGCCCACAGCCACGAGGAGCTGGAGGAGGCAGAAGATGGCCTTTCTCCAAAGGGTGAGCAGGCCTGCTGACAGCTTCCCTTTGAGCTTCATGTCTCCAGAACTGCCAGGGAGTACATTTCCATTGACACACTGTTGGTGGTGATTTGCTTCAGCAGCCTTGGGAAGCTAATACAACATCTATCCGACAAAGGGCTACTGTTTTATTTTTTAATTTTAAAATTTTCATTGGCTTGTAGTTGATTAACAATGCTGTGTTTCAGGTGCATAACAAAGTGAATCAGTTATAGGTATATCCCCTCTTTTTCACATTCTTTTCCCATATAGGTTACTGCAGAATATTGAGTAGAGTTCCTGTGCTGTACAGTAGAAGGACTAGTATTCTAAACAATGAAAGAGCATCACAAACTCAACAGTAAAATGCAGTCTGATTAGAATGAACAAAAACATATACAGACATTTTACTGACAAGGATAAACAGGTGGCAGAGAAGCACAGAAAAGGGTGTTTAACAAGACTATCCATCAAGGAAATGCATATTGAAACAAAAAATGGTACAAATGTATTTACAAAATAGTTACAGATATAGGAAACAAATTTATGGTTATTGGGAGGAAAGGGGGAGGGATGAATTGGGAGTTTGGGATTGGCATAAACACACTACTATATGTAGTAGTACATGTACTACATGTACTATTGATACAGGTAACAACTTGGAGGAATCGCCAAGAAATTATGTTGAGTGAAAAAAGTTAATCCCAAAAGGTTACCTCGGGTATGATCTTAACTTTCAGTTCAGTTCAGTTGTTCAGTCGTGTCCAACTCTTTGCGACCCCATGAGTCGCAGCACGCCAGGCCTCCCTGTCCATCACCATCTCCTGGAGTTCACTCAAACTCGTGTCCATCGAGTTGGTGATGCCATCCAGCCATCTCATCCTCTGTCGTCCCCTTCTCCTCCTGCCCCCAATCCCTCCCAGCATCAGAGTCTTTTCCAATGAGTCAACTCTTCGCATGAGGTGGCCAAAGTACTGGAGTTTCAGCTTTAGCATCATTCTTAACTTAGGTAACATTTTTTAAATAGCAGAATTTTGAAATAGAAGGCAAAGTAGCGATTGCCACTAAATAGAAAAGAGGATTGGGAGGGGTGGGAAGAAGGCGGGTGTGATTATAAAAGCACAACATGAAGGGTCCTCATGATTTACCTTTTTTTTTTTTTCCTTAAAAAATAAATAACAACTGTATTAAGTTGTAATTCACATACCATAAATTCGCCCATTTACAACGTATACAGATCATTGTTTTTTAAGATATTCACAAATATTTGCAATGATTCTCACAATCAATTTTAGAACATTTTTGTCATTCTGAAAATAAGCCCTGATAACTACTAAAAGTCATTCCCTACTTTCCAGCCACCCTGCCCGTGGTCATAGGCAAACACTAATAGATTTTCTGTCGCTCTATATTAGGAAACTATGATCCCACAGGTGCAGGGCAACTAAGCCTGTGCACTCTGGAGCCTGGGCGGCAACTCCTGAGCCTGTGTGCCACACTAGAGAATTTGTGTGCAACAGTGAAAGGTTACATGTGATGCAATGAAGACCTTGTGTGCACAACTAAGACCCAGCACAACAAAATAAAGACAAGTCGTAAGCATGCGAGGCAGCAAGAATCGCAGAAGAGCTGCACAGAAAAGATCTTCACGACCCAGATGACCACGATGCTGTGATCACTCACCTAGAGCCAGGCATCCTGGAATGAGAAGTCAAGTGGGCCTTAGGAAGCTTCTCTACCAACAAAGCTAGTGGAGGTGATAGAATTCCAGTTGAGCTGTTTCAAATCCTAAAAGATAATGCTGTGAAAGTGCTGCGTTCAATATGCCAACAAATTTGGAAAACTCAGCAGTGGCCACAGGACTGGAAAAGGTCAGTTTTCATTCCAATCACAAAGAAGGGCAATGCCAAAGAATGCTCAAACTACTGCACAATTGCAGTCATCTCACACACTAGCAAAGTAATGCTCAAAATTCTCCAAGCCAGGCTTCAACAGTACATGAACCATGAACTTCCAGATGTTCAAGCTGGATTGAGAAAAGGCAGAAGAACCAGAGATCAAATTGTCAACATCTGCTCAATCATTAAAAAGCTACAGAATTCCAGAAAAGCATCTACTTCTGCTTTATTGATTATGCCAAATCCTTTGTGTAGATCACAACAAACTGTGGGAAATTCTTAAAGAAGTGGGAATGCCAGACCATCTTACCTGAGAAATGTGTATGCAGGTCAAGAAGCAACAGTTAGAACCAGACATGGAACAACAGACTGGTTCCAAATCGGGAAAGGAGTACATCAAGGCTGTATACTGTCATCTTGCTTATTTAACTTACATGCAGAGTACATCATGCGAAGTGCCGGGCTGGATGAAGCACAAGCTAGAATCAAGATTGCCGGGAGAAATATCAATAACCTCAGATATGCAGATGACACCACCCTATGGCAGAAAGTGAAGAGGAACTAAAGCTTGTTGATGAAAGTGAAAGAGGAGAGTGAAAAAGCTGGCTTAAAACTCAACACTCAAAAAACGAGGATCATGGCATCCAGTCCCATCACTTCATAGCAAATAGATGGGGAAACAATGGAAACAGTGACAGACTTTATTTTCTTGGGCTCCAAAATCACTGCAGATGGTGACTGCAGACATGAAATTAAAAGATGCTCGCTCCTTAGAAGAAAAGCTATGACCAACCTAGACAGCATATTAAAAAGCAGAGACATTACTTTGCTGACAAAGGTCCGTCTAGGCAAAGCTATGGTTTTTCCAGTAGTCATGAATGGATGTGAGAGTTGGACTACAAAGAAAGCTGTGTACCGAAGAATTGATGCTTTTGAACTGTGGTGTTGGAGAAGACTCTTGAGAGTCCCTTGGATTGCAAGGCGATTCAACCAATCCATTCTAAAGGAACTCAGTCTTGAATATTCATTGGAAAGACTGATGCTGAAACTCCAATACTTTGGCCACCTGATGCGAAGAACAGATTCACTGGAAAAGACCCTGATGGTGGGAAAGATTGAAGGCAGGAGGAGAAGGGGACAACAGAGGATGAGATGGTTGAATGGCATCACTGACTCAATAGATAAGAGTTTGAGCAAGCTCCCAGATTTGGTGATGGACAGGGAAGCCTTGTGTCCTGCAGTCCATGGGGTCGCAAAGATTCCGACATGACTGAGTGACTGAACTGAAGCATGCAAGAGTTTTAGTGTAATTTTACATACTTTCCTTATTTCAACTTGTAGTATTGATTTTTATTTCCACTAAATACTTAATCATAATGGCAAGGGTAAGTGAAAATTTGGAAAGTAGGAATAATTTTAGGGGCAGTACTTTAAAAAATGTATCTACATGTTTGAATACAGTCTAATTAACATATAATAAGTAAAAGCATAGGTTATCTAACTACTTGAAATTTTAAAATCAGATCTTGTCTAAACGATTTTATTTTTGCTAAAGAACAGCTATTCTTAATAGGCAATAACTGCTTTCTTAAATATAATGAGAAAACCATCACAAACTATTAATGCAAATTATTATAATAAGTATGAGGCAAAAGGGCTTATGATCCTTTGGCTTTATTCTTCTTTGGAAGAGGTCAGGAGAATATTGGCTTGAATTCTGTCATCCTTATCTACTTACTTTACTGTGTTCTTAACACTATTCATAAAACTTCTTAGGTGACAAGTTGAGCATTCAATGAAATGTTAATGGCAAATTATTTGCAAATGTCTATCTTAAGGTGTTTAAAAAATGAATTGGAATTTATCATGGAATATAATTTGGGCTTCACTGGTGCTTCCATGGTAAAGAAGACACAGGTTCTATCCCTGGGTCAGGAAGATTCCCGGGAGAAGGAAATGGCAACCCACTCCAGTATTCTTGGCTGGGAAATCCCATGGACAGAGGAGCCTGGTGGGCTACAGTCCGTGGGGTCCCAAAAGAGTCAGACACAACTTAGCAACTAAACAGCAATAACAACAAATAAGGCTTCTTTGTTTTTCAAGAGACTTATCTTGAAAGTTTTCTTTAATACTAGTCTCTGACATTATAAAATTTTTGTTTTTTGTGCTCTGACAATTTCTAAATACAAACTGGGTTAAAAGATTGTTTCAAAAATCTGCTGCTTCATCAGAAGGCATTAGAACATTTCTTACAGGAAAGAATCCTATTAGTCTTTTAGTTGCTAATGTATGAATCATAACAGGTAAGAAAAAACCAGGTGGAAAATGACTAACATACTGGTAATATTTGCATGTGCAAAAATACCGCTACTTCATTTTTTCTGTATCTGAGCGGCCCCGGGAGGATCCCTGTGCTTCTCATCCTCAGCAGGTGTGTGGTGTGCTCTGTAGATTGGCATCAGTTATCTGGCTGTTATGCTCGGCCATCTGCTTAAGGATGTAGGGGATTATGCTGTCTATGGAAGCATTGCCCATGTGACCAGTAAAAAGCGTTCTTTGGTTATGTTAGTGCTCATCAGCCTGAGTGCCCGCAGGCGGTTTGAGGATCTGGGCCGGTCAGTAGGTGTCTTCCAAGTAGGTTTTCTGAACACAATCCTCCAACTCCATCTCTGCTTTTCTTCTAATCTTAAAATCTGGCTTGTGCTGGCCAAATCTGGATTAGTTCAGTCACTCAGTCGTATCTGACTCTTTGTAACCCCTTGGACTGCAGCACACCAGGCCTCCCTGTCCATCACCAACTCCCGGAGCCAACTCAAACTCATGTCCATCGGGTCAGTGATGCCATCCAACCATCTCATCCTCTGTTGTCCCCTTCTCCTCCCACCTTCAGTCTTTCCCAGCATCAGGGGCTTTTCCATTGAGTCAGTTCTTTGCATCAGGTGGCCAAAGTATTGGAGCTTCAGCATCAGTTCTTTCAGTGAATATTCAGGACTGATTTCCTTTAGGATTGACTGGTTTGATCTCCTTGCAGTCCAAGGGACTCTCTTCAAAGAGTTCTCTCCAACACCACAGTTTGAAAGCATCAATTCTTCAGTGCTCAACTTTAATTATAGTCAGACTCTTACATCCATACATGACTACTGGGAAAACCATAGCTTTGACTAGACGGGCCTTTGTTGATAAAGCAATGTCTCTGATTTTTAATATGCTGTCTGGGTTGGTTATAGCTTTTCTTCCAAGGAGCAAGCATCTTTTAATTTCATGGCTGCAGTCACCATCTGCAGTGCGTTGGGAGCCCAAGAAAATAAAGTCTGTCACTGTTTCCATTGTTTCCCCATGTATTTGCCATGAAGTGATGGGACAGGATGCCATGATCTTAGTTTTAGAATGCTGGATTCAAAAACCTGGATGCTGGGGACTAAAGAGAGCTATAGCTTTAAGATACGCATACTCATAGCTGTCTATACCCAGCTTTGCTCTTCTGTTACACGGCTCCTGAAACTTCCAGGTGTGCTCCATGACTGAATTTATCCACTTGCCAGAAGGTTTGTCTTCCTGGATATTGTCCTGCAGCTGATTGACTCTGGCCACAGGGTAGTGGGAGGCTTATGTTCTGGGCCAGGCCAAGGTTGGGGAGCTCATTTGAGCAGGCTTGCATCAGGCTGGTTCGGCAATCCTGCCCAAGTGCCTGAAGGGCTAGGCTTAACCCGGCTCAGTGCGTGGAGAGGAAACACAGGCAGAAGTAGCCTTGAGAGGCAGTGCACATTGAGGCACTCTGGAATCGGGCTGGCCACAGGATGTGAATGCTGAGAAGAAGGAGGGCGTGGGCCCCAGTGATGAGTGTGGACTGGTCTCTAATGATGACATAGATGTTCCCTCCTCTGCTGGTGTCTGTCTCACCTGCCAGGCTTGGAGGTGAGGAGCTGTCTGAGGTTTTCAGTGTTTTAGCTAAAGTATCACATGCCAGAGTAATCTCACTTGCCGATTGATGCTCCTGGGGTATTTCTGCAGCATCACCACTGATAAGGGATTCACTTCAGTTGACAAAGGCAGTCACTTCATTTGCCAGTGTGCTCAGATCTGGCTTGTTGCAGCCTTGGAATCCACGGTTAGGAGAAGGGTACCAGCCTCGTGTATGAAGAGTTGCACGCAGTTCACAAGCATCCTGGATCAAGACCTGTTGTCTTGTTCCCCTTTATCTGCCTTGAGTGTGGGAGTGGCTATCAGAGGATTTCTCAGATCCTTCTGGATAAAGGGTTTTCTCGGTTGCAGCAGCACAATTGCTTGGTCTCTCCCTTTGCACGTCAAAGTGCTTCTGTTCACCAGTCCCAAACTCTGAATTTATCCCTCCCCCTTCGCTCACCGTAAGTTTGTCTGTGAGTCTGGGAACGTTGATCTTATACATCTACAGAGCAGCATTCATGGATGACACTTGTGGTTCATTCCCTGTATGTGGGCAAAGTGTACCTTCTTGCACATGGCTTTCTTCTTCAGAGTCTAAGTGTAGAACACATTACTCAGCAAGGTCTTGTACACAGTAGATCTGTGAGAGTTTAGGGGCACTTTGACTGTTGATAGATATTTCATTAAATGGCTGTCAGTGTCTGAGGGCTATTGCTGTGGGGAGACGTGCCACAGTGGTATTCAAGAACCTTATTTCAGGGATTTCCCTGGTGGCCCAGTGGTTAGGAACCTGCCTGCCAGTGCAGGGGGCATGGGTTCAATCCCTGGTCTGGGAAGATACCACATGCCACAGAACAGCCAAGCCCGTGCGCCATGGCTGTTGAGCCTGTGCTTCAGAGCCCGGGAGCCGCAACTGCTGAGCCCTCACACTGCACCTCCTGAAGCCTCAGCTCCACCTTCTGAAGCCTGGGCGCCACACCGAGAGTGGCCCCTGCTCGCTGCACCATAACTAGAGAAAGGCCATGCACAGCCTTGTTAAATTTATTTGTTAAGTAAGCTCACATGCTAGTAAAGTAATGCTCAAAATTCTCCAAGCCAGGCTTCAGCAATATGTGAACCATGAACTTCCACACGTTCAAGCTGGTTTTAGAAAAGGCAGACGAACCAGAGATCAAATTGCCAACATCTGCTGGATCATCGAAAAAGCACGAGAGTTCCAGAAAAACATCTATTTCTGCTTTATTGACTATGCCAAAGCCTTTGACTGTGTGGATCACAGTAAACCATGGAAAATTCTGAAAGAGATGGGAATACCAGACCACCTTCCCTGCCTCTTGAGAAATCTGTATGCAGGTCAGGAAGCAACAGTTAGAACCGGGCATGGAACAACAGACTGGTTCCAAATAGGAAAAGGAGTACGTCAAGGCTGTATATTGTCACCCTGCTTATATAACTTCTATGCAGAGTGCATCATGAGAAACGCTGGGCTGGAAGAAGCACAAGCTGGAATCAAGACTGCTGGGAGAAATATCAATAACCTCACATATGCAGATGACACCACCCTTATGGCAGAAAGTGAAGAGGAACTAAAAAGCCTCTTGATGAAGGTGAAAGTGGAGAGTGAAAAAGTTGGCTTAAAGCTCAACATTCAGAAAACGAAGATCATGGCATCTGGTCCCATCACTTCATGGGAAATAGATGGGGAAACAGTGGCAACAGTGTCAGACTTTATTTTGGGGGGCTCCAGAATCACTGCAGATGGTGATTGCAGCCATGAAATTAAAAGACGCTTACTCCTTGGAAGGAAAGTTATGACCAACCTAGATAGCATATTCAAAAGCAAGAGACATTACTTTGCCAGCAAATGTCCTTCTAGTCAAGGCTACGGTTTTTCCAGTGGTCATGTATGGATGTGAGAGTTGGACTGTGAAGAAAGCTGAATGCCAAGGAATTGATGCTTTTGAACTGTGGTGTTGGAGCAGACTCTTGAGAGTCCCTTGGACTGCAAGGAGATCCAACCAATCCATTCTAAAGGAGATCAGCCCTGAGTGTTCTTTGGAAGGACTGATGCTAAAGCTGAAACTCCAGTACTTTGGCCACCTCATGTGAAGAGTTGACTCATTGGAAAAGACTCTAACTCTGGGAGGGATTGGGGACAGGAGGAGAAGGGGACAACAGAGGATGAGATGTCTAGATGGCATCACTGATTCGATGGACGTGAGTTTGAGTGAACTCCAGGAGTTGGTGCTGGACAGGGAGGCCTGGCCTGCTGCGATTCATGGGGTCCCAAAGAGTCGGACACAACTGAGTGACTGTTCTGAATCTGAATTAAAAAGAACCTTATTTCAAAATTACACAAGCCCTTCCTGTAGCTTGATAGGCTGGTGTATCAGATCAGATCAGATCAGTCGCTCAGTCGTGTCCAACTCTTTGCGACCCCATGAATCGCAGCACGCCAGGCCTCCCTGTCCATCACCAACTCCTGGAGTTCACCCAGACTCACGTCCATTGAGTCAGTGATGCCATCCAGCCACCTCATCCTCTGTCGTCCCCTTCTCCTCCTGCCGCCAATCCCTCCCAGTATCAGAGTCTTTTCCAGTGAGTCAACTCTTCACATGAGGTGGCCAAAGTACTGGAGTTTTCAGCTTTAGCATCATTCCTTCCAAAAAAATCCCAGGGCTGATCTCCTTCAGAATGGACTGGTTGGATCTCCTTGCAGTCCAAGGGACTCTCAAGAGTCTTCTCCAACACCACAGTTCAAAAGCATCATGTATACCTGTGGTGGATTCATTTTGATATTTGGCAAAACTAATACAATTATGTAAAGTTTAAAAATAAAATTAAAAAAAATATATAAATAAAATAAAATCTTTCCAAGATAAAAAAAAAAAAAAAAAAAAACAAAAGCATCAATTCTTCGGTGCTCAGCCTTCTTCACAGTCCAACTCTCACATCCATACATGACCACAGGAAAAACCATAGCTTTGACTAGACGAACCTTTGTTGGCAAAGTAATGTCTCTGCTTTTGAATATGTTATCTAGGTTGGATGCCGGAGCCAGCCGGCAAAGTCGATCAGGTCCCGAGAACGTGCACGGCGGGGCTAAGAAAGAAACTAAAGCAAGAGACTACAAAGATGGGGTCGAGAGGTTCAGACACGTCGCCACGAAGGGACGCAGTCTGACACCAGCTTTATTCAACATCTCATATTTATACAGAAAAGCGTGAGAGAGACAAAACAGTTGACCTTTTTTTTCTTGGTTAGCCTATACATCTTACAAACAGTCACAAGAAATCTTGAGAGCATGGGAATGGCTCCCTGTTATTATTTCTTACACCAGATAACATTTCTCTGTGCGTGAGAAGTTTGCACAGAACTCCAGGTGCCTGCAGTAAATAAGCGCCTAATCTCTGGGGTGGCGGGACAGAGAGCTATGTTTGCAAGCAAACCCTCAAGGACTGAGGCAGCTCCCAGAGCTGTGTCCTTCGGACAAAGGACCCCGTTCTCACGGGCAGCTCCCCGCAGTTGGACATAACTTTCCTTCCAAGGAGTAAGCGTCTTTTAATTTCATGGCTGCAATCACCATCTGCAGTGATTCTGGAGCCCCCCAAAATAAAGTCTGACACTGTTGCCACTGTTTCCCCATCTATTTCCCATGAAGTGATGGGACCAGATGCCATGATCTTCATTTTCTGAATGTTGAGCTTTAAGCCAACTTTTTCACTCTCCACTTTCACTTTCATCAAGAGGCTTTTTAGTTCCTCTTCACTTTCTGCCATAAGGGTGGTGTCATCTGCATGTGTGAGGTTATTGATATTTCTCCCAGCAGTCTTGATTCCAGCTTGTGCTTCTTCCAGCCCAGCGTTTCTCATGATGTACCCTGCATATAAATTAAATAAGCAGGGTAACAATATACAGCCTTGACGTACTCCTTTTCCTATTTGGAACCAGTCTGTTGTTCCATATCCAGTTCTAACTGTTGCTTCCTGACCTGCATACAAATTTCTCATGAGGCAGGTCAGGTGGTCTGGTATTCCCATCTCTTTCAGAATTTTCCACAGTTTATTGTGATCCACACGGTCAAAGGCTTTGGCATAGTCGATAAAGCAGAAATAGATGTTTTTCTGGAACTCTCTTGCTTTTTCCATGATCCATCGGATGTTGGCAATTTGATCTCTGGTTCGTCTGCCTTTTCTAAAACCAGCTTGAGCATCAGGAAGTTCATGGTTCACATATTCAATACATTGTTTTGTACTAATAATAACTGGAATGCTTTAAACTAGTTTCTATTTTTTGTGTCATATTTTCAAGAAATTTTTGTTCTGTTTATATTGTTAACCTTTTTTTGAAAGAATTTCAGATTTACAGAAAAGTTGCAAAAGTAGTGCAAAGATCCACTGGGTTCTATATATCCTTCAGTCAGATTTTCCAGTTGTTAACAATGTCCATATTTGCATTCTTTTTCTCTCTCTCTCTACACACACAAATACATATACATACATTGACTGTGGATTTTATTTTTTTCCTGAACTTACTTGAAAATAAGTTGCATACATGATGCCCTGTAGCCTTTCATATTCAGAGTGTATTTACAAGGCAAAAATCAAAATTAAGAAATTGACATTCATCTAACTTGACCATCTAATCCATAGATTCTGCTCAGAATTTGCCTATTTTCTCCACATTTTCCATTATGAGTTCAAGATCTAACTCTGGACCGTGCAGCATTTAGTTGTCACTCCAGCTTGGAGCAGCCCCTAAATCTTTGTCTTTCATGACTGTGATGTTTTTGAAGAGTAAATGCCACATTGTAGAATCTCTCTTCATTTATGCATTATGAGCAACAATTGTCTTATCTGTTTAAATGTCTATTTTTGTATATGTTACATAAAATAGATAATTTGTCAGTAGTGTAACACGTGTATGATTTATAAACAAAAGGAGCTACATGCTTAAACATTTTTCCATACAATTCATTCATTCCTTCATTTCTTTATTTTTGGCCACACCCACATCACGCAGGATCTTAGTTCCCTGACCAGGGATCAAATCCACATCCCCTGCATTGGGAGCACAGAGTCTTAACCACTGGACCACCAGGAAAGACCCTTTTTAAACTGATGGTGATACATGGAGATAAAGACTTAGAAGCTGCTTTACTAAGTGGTAAGGAGAATAACCAGCCACAATCTAGGAGCCTAGAAAGAAGCTGGAGTATTTCAACTGGGAAATTACTGTGGGAGGCCAGGAGCTTTGAGCTGAATTATTCGGGCTCTGGGTAAGCACATGATTTGTCTTGCATCATTATGTGATCAGATGCTTTGCTGCTGCTGCTGCTAAGTCACTTCAGTCGTGTCCGACTCTGTGTGACCCCATAGACGGCAGCCCACCAGGCTCCCCGGTCCCTGGGATTCTCCAGGCAAGAACACTGGAGTGGGTTGCCATTTCCTTCTCCAATGCATGAAAGTAAAAAGTGAAAGTGAAGTTGCTCAGTCGTGTCCAACTCTTAGCAACTCCATGGACTACAGCCTACCAGGCTCCTCCATCCATGGGATTTTCCAGGCAAGAGTACTGGAGTGGGGTGCCATTGCGTTCTCCGGATCAGATGCTTTACTGTAATGAAAAAACTTGGTTTAGCATTTGGTAATGTAGCAATTCAAAAGCATATGTTTTCAATTTATTTAGATACTTGATTTTTTTTGGCTGTCATGGCTGAAAAAGTTCTTCCAATAATATGCTAACCCAAATGGAAAAAGTATATCTTTCACTGTGCTTTCAAAATTGTAACTGTCATTATTTAAAGTCAGACATCCTGGAGTGTGAAGTCAAGTGGGCCTCTACCAACAAAGCTAGTCGAGGTGATGGAATTCCAGTTGAGCTATTTCAAATTCTAAAAGATGATGCTGTGAAAGTGCTGTACTCAATATGCCAGCAAATTTGGAAAACTCAGCAGTGGCCACAGGACTGGAAAAGATCAGTTTTCATTCCAATCCCAAAGAAAGGCAATGTCAAAGAATGTTCAGACTACCTCACAATTGCACTCATCTCACACGCTAGCAAAGTAATACTCAAAATTCTCCAAGCTCAGCTTCAACAGTATGTGAACCTCGAACTTCCAGATGTTCAAGCTGGATTTGGAAAAGGCAGAGGAACCAGAGATCAAACTGCCAACATCCGTTGGACCATAGAAAAAGCAAGAGAATTACAGGAAAATATCTACTTCTGCTTTATTGACTATGCTAAAGCCTTTGACTGTGTAGATCACAACAAACTGTGGACCAGACCACCATACCTGCCTCCTGAGAAATCTGTATGCAGGTCAAGAAGCAACGGTTAGAACTGGACATGGAACAACAGACTGGTTCCAAATCGGGAAAGGAGTATGTCAAGGCAGTATATTGTCACCCTGCTTATTTAACTTATATGCAGAGTACATCATGAGAAACGCTGGGCTGGAAGAAGCTCAAGTTGGAATCAAGATTGTCGGGAGAAATATCAATAATCTCAGATATGCAGATGACACCACCCTATGGCAGAAAGTGAAGAGGAACTAAAGCCTGTTGACGAAAGTGAAAGAGGAGAGTGAAAAAGCTGGCTTAAAACTCAACATTCAAAAAATGAGGATCATGGCATCTGGTCCCATCACTTCGTCGCAAATAGATGGGGAAACAATGGAAACCGTGACAAACTTTATATCCTTGGGCTCCAAAATCACTGCAGATTGTGACTGTAGCCATGAAATTACAAGTCGCTTGCTCCTTGGAAGAAAAACTATGACCAACCTAGACAGCATATGAAAAAGCAGAGACATTACTTTGCCAACAAACGTCTGTCTAGTCAAAGCTATAGTTTTTCCAGTCATCACATCCAGTCATGTATGTATGTGAGAGTTGGACCATAAAGAAAGCTGAGTGCCGAAGAATTGATGCTTTTGAATTGTGGTGTTGGATAAGACTCTTGAGAGTCCCTTGGACTGTGAGGAGATCCAACCAGTCCATCCTAAAGGAAGTCAGTTCTGAATACTCATTGGAGGGACTGATGCTGAAGCTGAAACTCCAATACTTTGGCCACCTGATGTGAAGAACTGACTCATTTGAAAAGACCCTGATGCTGGGAAAGACTGAAGGTAGGAGGAGAAGGGGACGACAGAGGATGAGATGGTTGGATGGCATCACCAATGTGATGGACATAAGTTTGAGCAAGCTCTGGAAGTTGGTGATGGACAGGGAGGCCTGGTGTGCTGCAGTCCATGGGGTCACAGATAGTTGGACACGACTGAGCAACTGAACTGTCCACTAATTGTCACTATAGCCGAAGTCAACACATTTGGATCACTTAATTTCTTTGTAAGAGAAAAGTGAAGACTTCATCTTTCAGTCAGTCTGTTCTTTCAGGCCCACAGTCTCTCCTGCAGTCCTCTACGTGGTTACCTCTGTGGACGCTGGCGCGCTTCTCCCAGTCCTTTGCGCCATGTTGGTGGCTGGCAGGCCATTCTAGGTACAGCACTCAGCGGAAGAGGGGAACCTCACCCAAGGTGCATCCCCTCCCGGGGCGGCGCTCCGTCAGCAAACGGCTGGTGCTGGATTAAAGGCGGGCTGACTCGCTGAGAGCTGAGACCGCAGCGAATGGCCATCACAGGCCCTGAACTGTGCAGGGCATTGGTTAAGGACCTCGTGGGAGCTGCATCTCAGTTCAGTCCCTCTTCCTGCCTCCGTCACGTCCCTGCAGTTAACCTTAAGGGCGCTCCCCAGTGGCATTTCTATATGTGACTGTTCCTGTCAGAATCTGCATCCCAGGGAACCTGATCTAAGAAAGTTACCCTCTAAAAAAGAGTGCAGAGAGTCCCCTATGTTTTAAAATGTCTTGTTTTTATAGATCTAACATCACCTACCACATCCATTGCTGTCTTATGCATTGTCTTTGCTACCAATACCTTGCCTGTGAATGATGGAGGGAATACATTCCATGTGGGGTATCAATACTTTATCTGTACCTTTGCTTGGGAATTTCTACAATTCAGTTGAAGTAGTTTTCTGAACTTTTCTATGTATTATAGGTTTTCTAAAAGATGTTATTTTTAGCTGAGGGAAAATATTATTTGGTTCTTTTTTTGTGTGTGGTTCATAAAAAATAGTTCTTCATGTATTTTGTTATTGGAAACAGAATCCAGAAAATACCATAAGCTGAAATGTGTTAGAAATATCAGTGCTTCATACAAATACATAGCAAACATTCAACACTATGTAATTTGTTCCAACAGTTGTTCCTTTAGTCTTCTATAATGCTTTCACATGTCATGCAACAAGATTTGACTAACAAAGATACACATTTTGGGTTTCGCCGTATGCTTTTTTGGGTATTATTTCAGCCACCTTAACTGTGACAGAACAACTATTTCCTCACTGGATGTGGCTGTGCTTTTGTAAAATGCCTTCGATTTACATGAGAAACCTCAAAAGAAGCTTCTCAGCATGTATATTACCACATTTCATGACACTGTAGAGTTCTGTGTGTGCTGTTGCATGATTGTAGAAATCCCTGAAAAACTGTAAGCGTTTTTCCTCAAGTCTGAGATGCTTCGTTTTAACCTATTCCGTTCATCTTTATGGCATCATGCTACCATTTGCTATGTCTGTTTCTGGCAATATGGTAAACTAGATTACCCAGAAAGCTTCCTGTTATAAAATGCTCTCACATATTAGTGAAAATATAAAAAAGTATCATTTTAAAATGTGTAACTGAGGCAGAAAGCATGTAAGAACATTTCCAGTGGACTAAAAATGAAGTATGAACTGAAAACCAGAGCCAAAAGCACACTGGAAGGGGCTTTGACAGCCTGGGGCGTGGGATCAGAAGATCACTACAGGGAATCTTTGTCTCAGTCGCATAGAGGTTTAGACCTCAGGACCTACACGAGAATAGGGGATAATACCTTGGGACTCTTACGAGTCTAAAGGCTGCATTTGAGACTCCCACAGAAAGCTGGGGCCTTTGAAGATTCACACTAGAAAACTTACCCACTGGTGCAGAATAGTGTCTGAAGGACTTTTGTATGTCTTTATTTAGATTTTGGATAGAAAAAAATTTTCCTGAAAATCCATAACCAGGTCACTATCTTCACCCAGAGCTGGGATTGAAATCTTTCCGTCAGTATGGTTCTAGGAAACTCCAAGTCAATAAACTAACAGAGATCCAAGCCTCTGAAAATCCTGGGCTTCTGGCGAAGTAAGTGTAAACCTCTCAGGAGGAGAGCCCTCCTCGAGTTCTGAGAGTGCTGGAGAGCTGACAGTACAAAGTTACAAAGCATGTGAGGAAAGACTTAACACCGGTTGAGTCAGTGTCCTCAGGGAGCTGCAGTTATCTGCTCAAGAGCTTCAGATTAGAGAACTACTGAGGAGTCAAAATCAAATACGGATGCCTAAATCAGTGAGACTCAAGGGTGACTCCTAGAGCTTTCGGAAGGGTGGTGCTGAAACTTACTGAGACGGGAAAGACTAAAGCAGGAAAAGAACATTTTTTGTGGGGGCATAAATCAGGATTTTGGATTTTTACATCATAATTCTGAGGTATCTACTAGCTATTTAAGAAATGAGACCTTTACAGGCAGCTGGATCTATCTATGTATCCATCCATCCACCCATCTGTCCATTTACCTATTAACTATCTCTAACTCTCTTCTGAATCTCTCTGTATATACATCTAGACTTCTGAGTATGGACATTTGGCCTGTGGTTGGCCTCTGCTGAGTTCTCCCATTACAATTCCCTCCAGCTCCCCACAGGCATGAGGCCCCTTTTGGCCCTTTGAATGCCAAGGATTCTCAACTATTGTTGCATCTGGAACTACCTGGGGGAGATCTTAAAAATCCTGATGCCTGGGTGCCTGGGTTGCATCCTGTTATATCAGCCTGTTGGGGGTGGAGCCAGGCATCAGTACCTTAAACATTTTTTGTCTCCAGTTTTATTGAGAAATAATTGACACACAATGCTGCATGAGTTTAAGGCATAGAACATGATGGTTTGATTTACATGTATTGTAAAATGTTCGTGGCAATACGTGCAGCTAACGTCCATCATCTCACATAGATACAGTATAAAAAGAAAGAAGAGAAAGGAGGCAAGTGATTTTCTCCTTGAGGGGAGAACACTTAGGAGGTTCTCTCTTCACAGCCTTCCTATCATAGAGCAATGTTTGCTGTGGTCATCATGTACATCATGTTCCAGTACTTATTTAGTGTATAGCTAGAAATGTGTGATGGAGAAGGAAATGGCAACCCACTCCAGTGTTCTTGCCTGGAGAATCCCAGGGACAGCGGAGCCTGGTGGGCTGCCGTCTATGGGGTCGCACAGAGTCGGACACGACTGAAGCGACTTAGCAGCAGCAGCAGCAGCAGAAATGTGTGAAGTGAAGTCGCTCAGTCGTGTCCAACTCTTTGCGACCCCGTGGACTGTGGCCTACCAGGCTCCTCCATCCATGGCATTTTCTAGGTAAGAGTACTGGAGTGGGTTGCCATTTCCTTCTCCAGGGGATCTTCCGGACCCAGGGATCGAACTCGGGTCTCCTCCATTGCAGGGAGACACTTTACCCTCTGAGCCACTGGACTGGGGAAATGTGTGTATTTATTTACTTCATATGGCTGCTCCTGGGTCTCTTGCTGTGCATGGGCTTCCTCTAGTTGCGGGATGCGGGTGGGGCCCTCTCTTCCCGCGGGGCTTCTCTGGCTGCAGAGCGTGGGCTTCTGTGCCCCAGCTTCAGCAGCGGTGGCGCTCGGGCTCAGCAGGTGCAGAGCACAGGCTCCGTGTGTGCCCGGGCTCGGAACATGGAGTTGCAGATAACTTTTTGACTTAGTGTTTTCATTTTCTTTTGGATATATTCCCAGAAATGGAATTACAAGATCTGTTGTAGTTCTACTTTAATTTTTTGAGGACTCTTGTGGGTTCCTCCACACTGTTTTCCATAGTTGCCGTACCAATTTACATTCCCACCAACATTGCACAAGGGTTCCGTTCTCTCCACATCTATACTAGCATTGTTATTTCTTCTCTTATTGATGATGGCTATTCTAATAGATCCGATCAGATCAGTCACTCAGTCGTGTCGGACTCTGCGACCCCATGAATCGCAGCACGCCAGGCCTCCCTGTCCATCACCAACTCCCGGAGTTCACTCAGACTCACGTCCATCGAGTCAGTGATGCCATCCAGCCATCTCATCCTCTGTCGTCCCCTTCTCCTCCTGCCCCCAATCCCTCCCAGCATCAGAGTCTTTTCCAATGAGTCAACTCTTCACATGAGGTGGCCAAAGTACTGGAGTTTCAGCTTCAGCATCATTCCTTCCAAAGAAATCCCAGGGCTGATCTCCTTCAGAATGGATTGGTTGGATCTCCTTGCAGTCCAAGGGACTCTCAAGAGTCTTCTCCAACACCACAGTTCAAAAGCATCAATTCTTCAGTGCTCAGCCTTCTTCACAATCCAATTCTCACATCCATACATGACCACAGGAAAAACCATAGCCTTGACTAGACGAACCTTTGTTGGCAAAGTAATGTCTCTGCTTTTGAATATGCTATCTAGGTTGGTCATAACTTTCCTTCCAAGGAGTAAGCATCTTTTAATTTCATGGCTGTAGTCACCATCTGCAGTGATTTTGGAGCCCCCCCAAATAAAGTCTGACACTGTTTCCACTGTTTTCCCATCTATTTCCTATGAAGTGATGGGACCAGATGCCATGATCTTCGTTTTCTGAATGTTGAGCTTTAAGCCAACTTTTTCACTCTCCACTTTCACTTTCATCATGAGGCTTTTGAGTTCCTCTTCACTTTCTGCCATAAGGGTGGTGTCATCTGCATATCTGAGGTTATTGAGATTTCTCCTGGCAATCTTGATTCCAGCTTGTGTTTCTTCCAGTCCAGCGTTTCTCATGATGTACTCTGCATATAAATTGAATAAGCAGGGTGACAATATACTGCCTTGACGTACTCCTTTTCCTATTTGGAAACAGTCTGTTGTTCCATGTCCAGTTCTAACTGTTGCTTCCTGACCTGCATACAAATTTCTCAAGAAGTGAGGTGATATCTCACTGTGGTTTTAATTTGCATCTCCCAAATGACTAGTGATGTAGAACATCTCTTTTATGTACCTATTGCCCTTTTATATACATTCTTTGGAACATTGTTTATTTAGATTCTTTGCCCATTTTTAATTGGGTTATTTGCTTTTTTATTAGTGAGCTGTATGTCTTCTTTATATATTTTGGATATCAACCCCTCATCAGATATATATCTGATATATACCATATGAACAATAGAGTTCGCAAATATTTTTTCTCATTCTGTAGGTTGTCTGGTCCCTTCAGGCTTCAGTACTTTTTAAATCTCCACGTGATTCCAATGTGTAGCAAAATTTGGAAACAGACTGCTGAAGCCCCTGTCTGCTTTAAGTGCAGTTCTCACGCAGCAAACGTGGTCCTTCCAGCAGCAGCACTGGCATCACTTGAGAGCTTGTTGGAGAGGGAGATCTCAGCAGCCCTCTTGAATCAGATCCCACATTTTAACCAGCTCTTCCAGGGATTTATGCTCACAGTAACATCTGGGCAGCACCATGTCTGTCTCTGCCGAAGCTGTCTTCTCCATCATGCTTGCACCCCCCACCCCCATCCTGCTGGCTCATTCCCACCTCCTTGATTGGTCTCAGGTATTTCCCTCTCCTGGAAACCTTCCTCATCCTTCCCCCTACATACTCAGGCTGGTCTTCAAGGGATGCCCTAACTGTGACCTTTGGCTCAGCCACTAGTCTTCTCGATTTTACCCACAGTGGGAGGGGCAACATTGCTGATAGTAGTTGCTCAGTGTTTGTTGAATTGAGTGGCTAAGGCGGACGTCAGCCAGGTGGGACTCATAGGTGTACATGGTAAGGACCTAGGTCTGTGAGATCAAACTCCTGAGGATTCTGGCTCTAACAGCAGTAGCCCCTGATGTGATGAGGTCTGACCACAGGCTGCATGAGGCTATTGATTTTCTTTTATCTTTGCTGTGGCGAAGGAGACTGTGGCTTGCAAGGTGTGTGCTCATAGCTAGAGGAGGAATCTGAATTCTGTAGGTATCTCCCTCA
The DNA here is from genome assembly GCF_032452875.1 of Bos javanicus. Lineage (NCBI taxonomy): Eukaryota > Metazoa > Chordata > Mammalia > Artiodactyla > Bovidae > Bos > Bos javanicus. The sequence continues at coordinate 157,300,023 of NC_083868.1, forward strand.
TAAGCTTCCCTGGTAACATGCAGAGAATGAGGAGTGAGGATAGCTTGGGTTTCTTCTATGATCTTATTAAAATTATTTCCATGATAAGTTTATTTTCCTAATTGTAAAACCAGTACACAAAGAAGCACAATTGGAGGAAGGTGGTTAAAAAGTGCGAACTTCCAGTTATAAGACAAATAAGCAGTAGGGTGTCCTGTTCAGCATGACGACTGTGGTTGACAGTGCTGTGTGATACATGGTTGACCCTTTGAATAATGCAGGGTTAGGGGTGCCTACCCACCCTCCTCGCATGGAGAATCTAAGTGTAACTTTTGACTCCTTACAAATTTTACTAGTAGCCTACTGTTCACCAGAAGCTTAACCAATAACCTAAACAGTTGATAAACACATATTTTGTATGTTGTACTTATTATATCCTGTATTCTTACAATAAGGTAAGCTAGAGAAAATAAAATGTTTGTAAGAAGATCAGTTCAGTTCAGTCACTCAGTCACATCCGACTCTTTGCAACCCCATGGACTGCAGCACGCCAGGCCTCCCTGTCCATCACCAACTCCCAGAGCTTGCTCAAACTCACGTCCATTGAGTCGGTGATGCCATCCAACCATCTCATCCTCTGCCGTCCCCTTGTCCTCCTGCCTTCAATCTTTCCCACCATCAGGATCTCTTCTACTGAGTAAGTTATTTGCATCAGGTGGCCAAAGTATTGGAATTTCAGCTTCAGCATCAGTCCTTCCAATGAATATTCAGGACTGATTTCCTTTAGGATTGACTGGTTGGATCCCCTTGTTGTCCAAGGGACTTTTCAAGAGTCTTCTCCAACACCACAGTTCAAAAGCATCAATTCTTCAGTGCTCAGCTTTCTTTATGGTCCAACTCTCACATCCCTACATGACTACTGGAAAAACCATAGATTTGACTAGATAGACCTTTGTCAGCAAAGTAATGTCTTTGTTTTTTAATATGCTATTTAGGTTGGTCATAGCTTTTCTTACGAAGGAGCAAGCATCTTTTAATTTCAAGGGTGCAGTCACTATCTGTAGAGATTTTGGAGCCCAAGAAAATAAAGTCTGCCACTGTTTCCATTGTTTTTCCATTTACTTGCTATGAAGTGATGGGACTGGATGCCATGATCTTAGTTTCTTGAATGTTGAGTTTTAAGCCAGCCTTTTCACTCTCGTCTTTCACTTTCATCAAGAGGATTTGGTTCTTCTTTGCTTTCTGCCATAAGGGTGGTGTCATCTGTGTATCTTTTTATGGTGGCCTAGTGTAATCAGTCGTTTCATGGTAGCCTCACCTGCACAGTAATGAAAGAGTCATTATACAATTTGTACGGCATACAGTTCTACAGTCATTTCATAATATAGTGTTGAAACACCGTTATATTTGAAAAAACCCCACAAAAACACTTACCTGTTATGATAGGCTGATAATACAGTTTCTCCAATTACAAGAGAGAGGCATACTGTATGTTAACAACTACTGTATGTTAACATAACTGTATGTATGTAATTCTTTGAAAATGAAGTTATAAAACAGTAAGAAAACTGATACATTACTTACAGTAAATGTCACTCACCCTGTGCCTGTGTTGCTGTTCAGTCGCTAAGTTGTGTCTGACTCTGAGACTCCATGGACTGCAGCATTCCAGGCTTTTCTGTGCTTCACTGTCTCCTGGAGTTTGCTCAGATTCATGCCCATTGATTCGGTGATGCTTTCTAACCATTGCCTCCTCTGATACCTACCTGTGTGTGTGGTGTGTATATATACATATATATAAATGTATATATGCTAGTAATATCTTATGAAAAAATGGTGGTGGAGAAGCTGAGGGGATAAAAATTCTAGTTGTATACTGAAATGACATTCTTGCAGACAGAAGCCATATATGACTTAACTCTCTCCTTGTCGCTGGGGAGAAGTCCTCTCTAGCTCTGGCAGAGGCCATGTGTGACTTAACTATTTCTCCCCATCGCTGGGGAGAAGTCTTCTCTAGCTCTGCTTGGGGTCGCCGCCCTCAGAGTGGCCCTGGAGGTGTCCGTGTCAGCCACTGAGCCTTCTGCACAGAACCGGCAGCTCCTCTCCTCCTGCCTCTGCCCCTGGTTCCACGTGTGGAGGGCCCTCTGGTGACAGACACATGACTACAGACTGAGACGCACCCTTTAGTCTTCAGCATCATTTTCAGATTTAGGGGGGAATTGTGTGCCACGGGAAAGAGGAAGCAAACATTCCTTTGATTCGTGGAAGGAACTCCTTTTGCTTCTGGTCCCTGCCTTTGTTCCTTGGTGGGGCTTCTTCTCCCTTCTCCATTGTTACGCTGCTGACTGTCGTGACTGTGACAACCTGTGGCTTTTTCATCTGTTTTTCAGCCCGGTTCACACACTCCAAATGCCAGCAGAGACATAAGAATCTATAACTCAGACTGGGGAAATGGCTAGCCTTTCATATTGTTCTTTGGTATTTGCATTGTTTTAATTACTCTTTCTTATTATAATGGTGACATTGTCGAAAGCTTCAAAAGCTCACCATGGGGCCTTCTTATTGATGATAGCGATAGGATGCTCTCAAGGGGAGAGGGGGAAGGCTCGAGTGAGTAGCTGGCTGAGTTCTTTAGCAAGCTGGTTATGTGGGGGTTAGAAATGAATGTGTGAAATATTCATTGGGGAGAACGGTTTGGGGATTGTCTTCCCTGATTTTCTCGTCAGCTTGCTCCACCTTCTGAGGGCAAGAGAGATTTCTGTCCTTATTTAGCCTTGACTGGAAGTGTCATAGCAGTGGTGCATGATGGGAACTTATCTGCAAGGCTGATTTTATTGTAATGAGGGCAGAATGAGCAAAAAGTTATATTCAGACATTGGAGATTCCTGCCTTTCTCCACTTTTCTTTGTCTGCCTCTAGGACACTTACGGAGAAGGCAATGGCACCCCACTCCAGTATTCTTTCCTGGCAAATCCCATGGACGGAGGAGCCTGGTGGGCTGCAGTCCATGGGGTCGCTAGGAGTGGGACACGTCTGAGCGACTTCACTTTGACTTTTCACTTTCATGCATTGGAGAAGGAAATGGCAACCCACTCCAGTGTTCTTGCCTGGAGAATCCCAGGGACGGGGGAGCCTGGTGGGCTGCCGTCTATGGGGTCGCACAGAGTCAGACACGACTGAAGCAACTTAGCAGCTGCAGCAGCAGCAGCAGGACATTTAACCCCAAAATGTGTGGTTTCCTGTCCGTCTGGAGGCTCCTGCTTTTCTTTGCCCAAGGACCCTGCTGTTTGTGGATGTGTGGCTTCCTGCCGTGTGACCCTTTTCCCCTTCTCTGCTCAGATCCTGCTGTAACGTCCCCCTCAAGCAGTAGGGAGTCAGGCGGCGAGCTCCTCTCTCGCACAAGGCAGGCCGGGCTCGCCGAATTCTCCTGGCTGGATCCACCAAAGACGTTTTCAGTGGAAGGTTCCCGTCTCAATGCAGGAAGTCTTCCGAGACAGGAAGGTCAAGAAAGCAAAATGAGGATTTATTTACTTAAGAGATAGTACGCTCTCAAGGGGAGAGCAGGAGGCTGGGGGGAGTATGCATACAGCAGAAATGAAGGAGCAGATGTTCATTGGGAAGGAAGGGATTTGAGGGTCTTATCTGCTGATTTTCAGGCCAGCTCCACCTTCCTGAGGAGAAGAGGGATTTTTGTCCCTCTTTAGCCTCGAGCAGAAGCGTCATGGCAGTAGTGCCTGATGGGAATTTCTCTGCAAGGCTGAGTTTTTAAAAAACTGTTCTTTGTCCGCACCGGGTCCTCCTTGGCGCTCGGGGGCGTTGTCTAGGTGCGGTGAGCGGAGGCCGCTCCCTGTGGCCGCGGGCCCGGCTTTTCATCGCGGCGGCTTCTCTCGTTGCAGAGCGTACGCTGTAGGCCTGTGCGCTGCAGTAGCTGTGGCCAGTTGCTGCGCGGCCTGTGGCATCTGCCCAGAGCAGGGACTGAACCCGCGTCCAGTGGGGGATTCTTACTCACTGTACCACCGGGGAAGTCCCGCAAGCCCTCTGGCTAATTTTATTGTATCGAGAGCATAATGAGCAGCACGTACGTCTTCCTCAATCCAGGTTACTACATCGAGGAAAAGTTTCTAGAAGCCTTGCATGCTGGATGAACTTCAAGTGAGAGGCCAGATGAAAGTGTAGCAAGATTTTCTTACAGATTTAATAACCGAAGAGGCGTCTATCGTCGCTGTCATGTCCGTTTTTTCTCTTTATCTTTTCTATGTTGTGTATTTGTCATCATTCTTTAGAAACTGTATTACATCTTTCAGCCTGCCTTAAATTTCTGAGAAGTCCTGTTTTAAGAAATACATATGAGGAGGAAAGAATAGAGACCAAGCCCAGGGAGACAGGGTAAATAGAAATCAGGAATACGATGCGTGTGTACTAACAGTGAGGGCTTCCCAGGCGGCGCTAGTGGTGATTCAGCTGCCAATGCAGGAGACTAAAGAGACGTGGCTTCGATCCTAGGGTTGGGAAGATCCCCTGGAGTAGGAAATGGCCCCTCACTCCAGTATTCTTGTCTGGAAAATTCCATGGTCAGAAGAGCCTGGTGGGCTACAGTCATGGGGTCGCAAAGAGTCAGACACAACTCAACGACTGAGCACACACATCTATATAAAAATAACTTGAACATAAAATAGACTACAAGATTATCTTTTCTAGAGTTGGAAGATGAATTTAGTAAGTCTGGCATTTTTGCATTAAAAAGTATATAATACATTTGTGTGAAAGTAGAGTAGATTATCAGTGTTCTTTCTGAGTAGTCCAGATAATTAGAAAAAGAAGTGGGCGGGAGGGGGAACCCAGTAGAAGTAAGATTTAATTTTATATGTAATCAGAAGAAATATTCTAAGTAATTCATCACTAATTCAAAGAGTCAAGAGAAATCTAGGAAAAGTCCTAGGAGACATAATTAGCTATGCAGAGGTTGAAACATTTGCAAAATGTCACAGTTATAAATTGTAACTTTTTCCCTCATGAGACCTGAATAATGTTTCATCCACAAATCTCAAAAGAATTTTCAGCAAGTCTCAACAAGAAATACTTGCACTTGATAAAGGAGTTTTCACCTCAACAGAGGAGTCTGGCTTTGGAAGGTTTGCTTCTTGTTTTTTGGAAAGCTTTCTGGAAGTCTGCCCCTTACACTTTCTGGGCTTCACTTCCTCTTTATGAAAAATGGGGGAACCATGCCTGTGGCCAGTTCACCCCCAAGGGCGCTGCAGAGTGACTGGAGTCCATCTGCTCGCAGTCCTGGGCTGTGAGAGGGCTCAGTCAGCGCCAGCGGCCAATTGGTTCTGGGCTCTGCTTCCGTGGCCTCGGTGTGAGGCCTCCTGCACGGGACCGGGGGCAGGACTAGGCAGGACTGACCCTGCTTCAGGGTGACCAGCCTTACAGATGCCCTCAGACACGGGATGTGGGACGAGCCCTGGTGAAAGGTGAGCGAATCCCCTGAGAGGAGGCTCTGTGGAGGGGCTGATGTGGGGCCTGCTGAGGGCAGGCTGTCATCCCGGGGCAGTGGGCACGGACCGCCTCCGTGGCCCAGGCTGTCCCTCTGGGGGGGTCACTTGGCTTCTCAGGCCTTCGGCCCCCCAGTCTGCTGGTGGGTTGATGGTAGCGTGGGCTGATGAGTCATTTGCTCAGAACAGGGCAGAAAGGGGTTAGGGCCTGGGGCGGGGCCTGGGGGTCCAGTGGAGACGCGCATGAGCTTGGCCTTGCCTCTGGCCCTGGGGAGGAGGCATGGAGCAATGTGGGTGCAGTGACCGCTCCTATCCCCAGGCCCTGCCCGCATTGGCCCCTCAGGCTCCGGGTTGGGGAGCTCGTGGGGTGTGGGTCCCACTGTGCCCACCAGGGAGGCCTGGAGGACTTGGTGAGGAGGCACCGGTGTGGCCTTCACCTGGGCAGGCGCTTCGGAGCCAGGGTCCTGCGGGAGCGCTTGCCCTGCACGTGGGTTTCAAGCCCACAGCAGACATGAGCTTCTAGCGGCTCTGTTTCCTGACACACCAAGTCCTGACACCCAGTACGCCCACCGCCTGTGAGGACTGGGTGTCAGGTGCTGCTGGGCTCCAGGTGCCGCTTCTGGGTCTCTCCTGACTGTGTGCCCGGCGGCCGCATCACCGAGTCAGGCCGTCGGGTGGCGTCGGGGCGGGGACGAGAGCGCAGTCCAGGCCCCAGGCGGTGGGGGATGGGGGGTGGGTGGGGGGGCAGCTGTAGGTGCGCCCTCCACCCGCCCCCCAGGCAGAGACCACCGCCCCCCACAGACTATCACGAGGTCAGTCCTGTGGACCCTGCTCGCGCCCTAGCCTGGCTGGAGCTCTTTGCCTCAACAGGGAAGGTTTACTTCTTCCATTTGGGCTCAAGTAGGCGATTATGGAGAAGGTAATGGCACCCCACTCCAGTACTCTTGCCTGGAAACTCCCATGGACGGAGGAGCCTGGTAGGCTGCAGTCCATGGGGTCGCTAAGAGTCAGACACGACTGAGCGACTTCACTTTCACTTTTCCCTTTCATGCATTGCAGAAGGAAATGGCAACCCACTCCAGTGTTCTTGCCTGGAGAATCCCAGGGACGGGGGAGCCTGGTGGGTTGCTGTCTCTGGGGTCGCACAGAGTCCGACACGACTGAAGTGACTTAGCAGCTTAGTAGCAGTCGATTATGAAACCAAAGCTAAGACCAACACAGCACAAGCTTTGTTCAGAGGCCAAAGAATGGTGAAGTGGGAACAAAGCTCACAGCTCAACTTCTCACCCACCTGCAGAGAGTGGTTTGGTTTTAAAAGTAAAGACAAAGGGAGGAGGAGTGAGGCTAATACTGGGGAGGCAGGTACATTTAGGGGAAGGGCAGGGCTTTTCCAGGTTAGTGGGGTGCCACCTCCTTGGTCTGTATTCAGGTCAAGAAGCAACAGTTAGAACTGGAGATGGAACAACAGACTGGTTCCAAATAGGAAAAGGAGTACGTCAAGGCTGTATACTATCACCCTGCTTATTTAACTTATATGCAGAGTACATCATGAGAAACTTCCAGCTGGGCTGGATGAAGCACAAGCTGGAATCAAGATTGCTGAGAGAAATGTCAATAACGTCAGATATGCAGAAGACACCACCCTTATGGCAGAAAGTGAAGAGGAACTAAAGAGCCTTTTGATGAAAGAGGAGAGTGAAAAAGTTGGCTTAAAGCTCAACATTCAGAAAACTAAGATCATGACATCTGGTCCCATCACTTCATGGGAAATAGATGGGGAAACAATGGAAACAGTGACTGACTGTATTTTCTTGGGCTCGAAAATCACTGCAGATGGTGACTGCAGCCATGAAATTAAAAGATGCTTGCTCCTTGGAAGAAAAGTTATGACCAACCTAGACAGCACATTAAAAAGCAGGGATATTACTTAGCCAACAAAGTCCATTTAGTCAAAGCTATGGTTTTTCCAGTGGTCATGTGTGGATGTGACAGTTGGACTATAAAGAAAGCTGAGTGCTGAAGAATTGATGCTTTTGAACTGTGGTGTTGGCGAAGACTCTTGAGAGTCCCTTGGACTGCAAGGAGATCCAACCAGTCCATCCTAAAGGAAATCAGTCCTGAATACTCACTGGAAGGCCTAGTGCTGAAGCTGAAACTCCAATCCTTTGGCCACATGATGCGAAGAACTGCCTCATTGGAAAAGCCCCTGATGCTGGGAAAGATTGAAGGTGGGAGGAGAAGAAGACAACAGGATGAGATGGCTGGATGACATCACCGAGTCAATGGATTTGAGTTTGAGTTGGCTCTGGGAGTTGGTGATGGACAGGGAGGCCTGGTGTGCTGCAGTCCATGGGGATGCAAAGAGTCAGACATGACTGAGTGACTGAACTCCACCGAACCTCCTTTTTACCTTTTTTTGGTTCTTCATGTTGGGTCATGGCCACAGGCAGGTGTGTCACTTTTAATATAATCATGTAAGCAGTGAGTGGTGGCGTGAAGTGAGGTATTAGTTCCCTGCCCAGGGACTGAACCTGGGGAGCCTGGATGAGAACCAGGAATCCTAGCTACCAGGCCAGCAAGGGCTAGAGGCTAGAAGCTATTTTTCCCTGGATCTTTGCCCCCAGTGAAAAATGTTTTTACCATGATGGCAGAAACTGTAAATGGAGGTATGAAATTTATTATTAGAGACACAAAGTAACAACAGGTGGGAGAGCACATGGAGAGATAGTTTGTTAAGATAGAAGCAAGGCAGGAAAAGGGTGTGGGCATTCCCCCCAGTGAGGGGGAGCTCAGTAAAGAGGCGTGGTCAAGTCATTTATAGCAGTCATTTAGGGCAGTTCTTCCGGGTATTTGTCTTCCTTCAGGCCAGTTACCTGGTTTCTTTTCCCACACCTGACCTACCCTGGGAGCCTCCCCTGGGTGCACACTTGCCCCTTAGCCAAGATGGATCTCGAACTGAAGCCTCCTGGGAGGAGCAAGACTCGTTTGGCCTGGCATTCTCTCTTGAGTTCTGACCCAAGAAGCCTTTCTGTGCATGTGCAGTGTCTCCCTTGTCCCAAAAGTCTGAATTCTAAATTTCTGAAGCCCTCTCTTCGTCCTTGCTGTGACTATTACCTTAAGGTGTTTACAAGAGACAAACACTGGCTATTTACTCTCTGTTGTTATTTCCATTTCAGAGGGCAAACAGGAGGCTGACTGTAAATACCTAGACTGAAGCCCACCTATCTCTTCTCTCAGAAATGCTAACAGTTGTAAGCATCCAGCCTGAAGCCCACTTTTTCATGCCCCATGAAATGCAAACAGGAGGCCAGTTATAAATGTCTAGCCTGGAGCCCATCTATCTCCTACATCAATAATACACTAAAATGAACACACAGTGAGACCGGGGTCTGCTGGAGGTCAGATTCATCTTGGTCCTAGTGAAGTAGAAAAATATTAGGTAGTCAGTGTAGTATAGGGTCAAAAGGAAAAAAAGCCTCAGTTTCTTCTAAAAATCTGTTTCCAATCTCCACTTATGTTTCACGTAAGCACTTTGCTCCAGTAATCTATAACCATACTGGCTGTTCCAGTTTCTTGAGATTCAAAGAGAATGCCTCCATGTCCCCTTGATGTGAAGGCCATCAAACACCCAAACCCATGACAGGACAAGTGGAAACTGACCAAGGAGAAAAACACCAGGTGGTCCATTACGTTTAGAACAAACATCTGGTCCTGAGATAATGGCCTGATGTCACAAGAAATTTAGATCGGGGGATGGAGACTCAATATCATAAGAAAATTCAAGAACTGGGAGATAAAAAAAAGGGGGCCATAAAATTGACAGACTGACATGATGATTCTTAAACTGATTGGCCAGGGATTACATACATCAGGACCCTAAGCCAACCAAAAACGAACAGGTGGGTCAATATTGGTAAAGATACAAACTGTTTTGATTCTCACCATTTTAGGGAACTCTTTTCCCCCTCCCAGTGTCTTTTCTGGGAGCCCTGTACTTCTATTCTCTGAAATGAAACTCTGCCCCTGTGTGTCTCTGCATGTCCGTGGAAGATCATTCGTTGACATCGCAGCCTGAACCCGGATTCTCGTTTCACTAATTGGTTCCATCTGGTTTTGTTTGTAGCTTCCTGTCTTCTCTCTGGACCCTGTAACTTAAAGACTTCTGTTAACTCCTGCTAAAGGTGGGGATTGGAGAGTTGTGAACAAGGACACCCCTACTAAAGGAGGTTTCAGGTGCTGCTACAGATCCTCTGATCATATCCTGAGAATACGGGGGGTAAGGGTGGGGGTGGGGGGAGTCGCTCAAGCAGCAGGGCAGACAGCTTGCTCTGGATGCTTGTGTGGGGAGGGGAGCACAGCAACAAGGGCTCCGCCTGCAAACTCCAGAACCACTCACAGATCGGCTCCGGAACTGCCTACTAGCCCTGGAGGAAGGGGCGGGGGTCTCAGGGCTCCTGGAGTGACAGGGAGGAGGGGTGTCCCCCTAGTAGACCTGGAGGAAGGGGCGGGGTCTCAGAGCCACCTCGGGACCTGCTGGGAGGCTCCTGGGCTCAGCACAGGCTGGGTGCTCACTGCCGAGACGCGCCTCAGGCGCAGTGGGGCTGCCCGGGTGGGCGGGGCCCTGAGCCGGCCACTCACCACCTTCCTGCCCCGCCTCCCTCGAGGGTGTCTGGGGAGTCTCTTCCCCCAGCAACCAAGGGCAGAGCCCTTACCCGTCCCCCCAGGGAGCGCACTAGAGACTTGGCACCTGGCTGGGGGCTGGGCACGTGGTGGTGTCTGCCCACACCCTCCAAAATGCCTGTGCCGAGCAGGAGCGCCAGCGCTCAGCATGAACCTCACGGATTCGTGCAGACGGCATAGGTGCAGGGGGCTGCCCCTAATGGGCTGGAGGCTTTAGATCGGGGCAGGGAGCCGCCCACCAGCTGCATGGGCTTCCTGGGCAGCGGTGACAAACGACCACACGGACGCTCTGAACAACAGAAGCCTGTCCTCTCTCAGTCCTGGAGACCAGACATCTGAGGTCAGGGTGTCCCAGCACCGAGCTCTCTCCAGAGGCTCCAGCCTCTTCCAGTTTTTTCGGCTCCAGGAATCCCCGGAGCCAACACTGTTTCAATGTGTCCAAAGTGGTCTGTGAAGTTTTATGCTGGGGATTTCTCGCTGTAGGATGCTCTTCATTCGGGGAGACCTGTTGAAGTTGACCATGATCAAATAGAGACATTAACAGACAACAATCAGCTTTATACCAGTAGGAGATAGGCGACATACTCGCAACACCCGACTCAAGTGTGAAATCATCGCATTAGCTTGGTCAGATTAATCACTTTGATGTTCGGGCCTACAGCCCTCCACCTTCAGGCCTCAGCTCCCAGAGTGTACCTTCACAGGAGAGATCGATGTCCTGCTTCCAAGAAGACAGCCGGGAGATGGAACCCTTAACCTCACCCTTGAACTGTGCCCTTTAACATGCTGCTGGGGACAGGAGGAAGACCGGCCCATCTCCAGGACCTGCAGTGGTCTGTTTTCTCCTTTACACTCTCACTGGCTTCGCCTGTTCACTAGGATGCGGGTCGGAGTGGTTCTTTGTGTGCTCACAATTTTCTCCCTTCAGAAGCCACATGGAACCATCAGAGAAACTGAATTTCAGAAGATATAGCTGATCAGAAACCCAGTGTTCATTATTCAGAATTGTTTATGTTTTTCCTGGAGCAAATAGTTACTGGAGCCACAAAGTGAATAATAAAACTTAATCCCTCTACACTGTAACATTTACCATGGATTCATCTGAGCTTTATTTATTTACACCCCAAGGTGAGCATCTGAACTGCCCCTAGGTGTGGGCAGCAAACCCTTTCAGTGAGCTCCCCAACTTGAATGAGAAATAGGAGCATTTTCTCTGCATTTAACACACAGCAGGCTGGGTATTAGGAATTCACAGATTTTGTGACTTTTAATTCTGAGTAACGTGTTACCGAAGCAGGTTTTCGTTCCCCATAGCCCATGTGTGCTCACGTTTGCCTCTTTGAGACCCTGTGGACTGTAGTCCGACAGGCTGCTGTCAGTGGGGTTTCCCAGGCAAGAATACTGGAGTGGGTTGCCATTTCCTTTTCCAGGGGATCTTCCCAACTCAGGGAACAGGACTTAGGACGTGTTCTGTGGATCAAGGGTAAGGGGGAAGAAGCAATGAAATACAAACCTTTGGGCGTTTGGTGTTTCTCCTGGCCCAGTTCAGTTCAGTTGCTTGGACATGTCCGACTGTTTGTGACCCCATGGATTGCAGCATGCCAGGCCTCCCTGTCCATCACCAACTCCTGGAGTCCACCCAAATCCACGTCCATCGAGTCGCTGATGCCATCCAACCATCTCATCCTCTGTCGTCCCCTTCTCCTCCCACCTTCAATCTTTTCCAGCATCATGGTCTTTTCCAATGAGTCAGCTCTTCGCATCAGGTGGCCAAAGTATTCAGCTCTGACAATCCGCGCACAGGAGTCTGCCTGAGGCTCTGCTTGTCCAAGGAACCAGAGTTGAGCATTAAGAACTGCTGCCACCTTGTGGCTAGATCCAGTAAAACAACTTTAAAACCGGTTCTCAAGGAGTCTTACTATTCAGAAGGCCTGTGGTGTTTTCATGGCTCAGTCGTGTCAGACTCTTTGTGACCCCAAGGACTGTAGCCCGCCAGGCTCCTCTGTTCATGGGGTTTTCCAGGCAAGAGCACTGGAGGGGGTTCTCATTTCCTTCCCCAGGGAACCTTCCCGACCCAGGGATAGAACCCAGGTCTCCTGCATAGCAGACAGATTCTTTACTGACTGAGCCACCAGGGAAGCCTAATTTTATTCAGAAGGCCTGAGATGCTGTAAATGGCACCTGCCCTTCAAGTAATGTCCCTGGGAAAATCATCAAAAAAGAATTCAAAACAGGGCCCAACTTCAAGAGGTACATTGTACTCACACTGTCTAAAGTCCAAGAGCACTTGGAAACATACTCCACATGACTGCCTCCTAAAACGAGGCCAATCAAACCCACCATGAGGAATCACCTCATACTACTCAGAAAAACCAGAATCAAAAAGATCTACTGAAACTAAGTCCCATAGAGGGCTTAGAGAAAAAGGGAATCCTCTTTCCCTCTTTGCTGGGATGTAATTGGGTACAGGGAATATGCAAAGTAGCAAAGGAATTTCTTTAAAAACAAACAACAAAAAAAAACCTAAGCATAGGAGAACCTCCTGTGAAATGAAAATACCTCTGGCCATATTAATAAAGAAGAAATGTCACAGCCATCAGCGATTTCTGGCCTTCAAATGTGAATGAGGGCTCCCCAAATGGCTGCACCCCTCAGGGCGGTTGCTGAGGAGCTGGGGAATGCAAGAAACAAGGTGAGCAAGGAAACAGGATTCACCCCAGATAGCTGAGGTGCGTGTGAGATAGGTGAGCCCAGGCTTGCATCTTCCTTCATAGAATGCCGAATTCCTATTTGATGCCTGATCTCTGATATTTAGACTGCCTTTGCTGCAAATTTGCGTGTAGCCTGACTTTCCCTCCTGCCTCCTTGCAGCAGTTTTCACAGAGCTGTTGATGCTATCTCCTGGGCTCAGCGTCCTAAACGCTCCCACCAAATAAAATAATCTCCCTCCAGGTTGTGACTGTAAATTTTAGTCGACACTTCTGATCGGGCTTTCCTACTCTCCCACTCTTGGGCTTGGGTCCAGAGAAAGTCAGAATTTGAGATGACAGGCACACTCCTGTTTTGTTTTCAGGACAGCATGATTTACAAGAGCCAAGATATCAGAATCAAACCAATTGTCTACAAACAGAAACTGAAGTCTAAGAAGTACCCCTCTCCACCAGAATCCAGCTAAGTCGCAAAGCAGCACAGATGGTGCCAGTGGCCACAGCAAGGATGGATCCAGAGACTGGAATGCTAAGGGGAGCGAGTCAGAGAGAAAAATAGCATACACCTGATGGTTTATGCTAAAATAAGATACCCCCGACTGGTGGAATCTAAAAAATCATACAAACAAACTCATTTACACAAGACGAACAGTCTCACAAACTTACGAAACCAGCTTATGATTCTCAGAAAGAAAATGTTGGGGCAGAGGAAGCAATTAAGAGGTTGGAATGAACCTCTTCACTTTAATAGATATCAAATGGAGAAGCCAAAAGGACCTACTGAATACCACAGGAAAGGCTAGAGAACACACTGTGATCACCTCATAGGAGAAAAGAACCCAAAAGAGAACAGGTGAGCGTGTAAGTGGAACCGAGTCAAGTTCTTGGAGATGAAACAGACAGGACAGTGCGAATGAACTCTACTCCAAACACAATAGCAGTGAGTTACAGCAGAAAAAAAGCAGCGTGAGGCCTGAAGGCACGCGGTCGCCTTCTGGTTTCCTGCCCTAAAACCGCTTGCAAAGCTGTGAGATGTGCACTCCACATTCACGAGGCCGGTGGGGCAGCCCTAAGAAACACCTCCCCTCACAGCGTGCCCCAGGGCTGGTCAGCGGAGAGGGAGTCAACGTGGGCAGACCTTCAAAAGGCCAGTTTCAACAGGCAAGTTTCAATCACACTGTTCTTATCAAGTCCCATGAAAAGCTGTCAACATCACTGTCTGAGAAATGGAAATCCAAGGCACCACCAGGTGTCACCTCACACCAGTCAGAAAGGCCATTGTCAAAAACCGCACAGTGAGTTGTGGAGGAGGTGTGGACAAAAGGGAGCCACCCCACTGAGGCTGAGGATGGAACTTGGGAAGAGTCACGACGGATGACACTGTGGAGGTTCCTCCACCATGAAAAACAGGGTGAGATGCGAGACTTGCTAACAGCATACACCAAAAGAAACTCCAAGGAGTATAGGTTCCAAGTGTAGGCACAGATCCTAGGAAATTCGGAGGAATATTTCAGAAGGGCTCACTTTGCCATCAATGGCATCAAGTACTTTTTGCAAGCACTTCTTAGAATAATGAAAAATAAACCAGAAATGAGAAAACAGGACCTAATTAATCTCAACAGCATTTTTACAGCAAAGGAAACCTTAAAGGAAAGACAAAGACAACCCTCAGAATAAAAATATTGGCAGAGATACCCACAACGAATTGGTCTGCAGTGCACACAAACAGCTCCTGTGGCTCCATCAAAAATAGAAACAACCTCCCCACAGTGCGGGGGGTGAGGGCAAGAAGGTGAAGGGCTATTGTTCTGCTGAAAGTTTTCACTTTCGTTTCAGGTTCAAAGAATTTGTTAAACAAAATAAGCCACCTGTTCTATACAAATAAATAATACCAATATTTATTAGATAATTATCTAGCCGACTTTCAACATACCAACACTAAAAGAAAAGAGAAATAAAAACAGCAGAGGATACATCACCAAATTGGATTTTGACAAACATCCAGACTCAAACAGGGCAGGGAAGTCCCATGTCACAGCATACTTGGAGTCCCAACTGGGAAAAGATCTCAGGCGGGAGGTCCACTCTCTGGGTGAGAGTTCAAAGACCGAAGTTCAGGGTTCCTGCTATTAATCCCAGGATACAAACTGGGATATCTTCATCAATCTGTGAGGAAATTTCAGCTCGGGTTTCATGTTAATGCTGTTTGTTTTGTCTTGTAAAACTTGGAATGCTGTTAAGCCTGGGGCTTAGTCAGCCAGCCCCCATCCAGGGACTCAACAATCTCAAGATTTGTCCCCTATTTTATCTATTTTAAAAGATGCTTGCTCCTTGGAAAAAAAGCTATGACCAACCTAGATAGAATATTAAAAAGCAGAGACATTACTTTGCTGACAAAGGTCCATCTAGTCAAAGCTATGGTTTTTTCCAGGAGTCATGTATAGATATAAGAGTTGGACTATAAAGAAAGCTGAGTGCAGAAGAATTGATGCTTTTGAACTGTGGTGTTTTACAGACTCTTGAGAGTCCCTTGGACTGCAAGATCAAACCAGTCAAACCTCAAGGAAATCAGTCCTGAATGTTCATTGGAAGGACTGGTGCTGAAGCTGAAATGCAAATCCTTTGGCCACCTGATGCGAAGAACTGACTCATTGGAAAAGACCCTGATGCTGGGAAAGATTGAGGGCAGGAGGAGAAGGGGGCGACAGAGGATGAGATGGCTGGATGGCATCACTGACTCGATGGACATGAGTCTGAGTGAACTCTGGGAGCTGATGATGGACAAGGAGGCCTGGTGTGCTGCAGTCCATGGGGTCGAAAAGAGTCGGACACGACTGAGTAACTGAACTGAACTGATCTGTGGTGCTGCAAGTCTTGCACTCACAGCAGGCAATCAGGGCACCCATAGTCAGGGCAGTGTCCAGGCAGTTAGAAGTAAGGTCAGAGGCCTGCTCCGCTTTGTCTCTGAAGCCTAAGCAGGACTATTTCTTTACTTTCCCTAACAAGTACAGTGTGGGGCTTCCTTAAGTGATGAAAATGACTATGAAATTAGAATAATCCCTGACTCCATACACAAAAATAAACTCCAGTTTAAACATGTGAACTAAAGGACAGATACTATAAAATTCCTAAGGCAGAACATGCTTTGACATAAATCATAGCAAGGTGTTTTTCATCCACCATTTACAGTAATGAAAAAACAGAAAAGAAATCAGACCTAATTAACCTTAACAGCATTTGCACAGCAAAGGAAAACCTAAATAAAAGAAAAAGGCAACCCCCAGAATGCGAAAAAGTATTTGCAAATGAAGATACTGTTGCAGAAGTCGGACCGTCGGGAAACCAAGCACCACACTTGGAGGGCTGGAGAACTCAGGTTTAGTAAGCTGGCCATCCCAGATGAGCTAAGCTCCGAAGTTCTGGGGCCTGAGCTCAGAGTGGGCTTCACTCTCATAGGGTCAGTGCACACAGTTACTCTCCACACAGATTGATCGTTTACCTGGTTACTGTGGGCTATGGGCAGTCACAGAGCATGGGAGCTGCTCACATGCAGGGGGTTTCTAAACAGAAACTCATAGAAGCAGAAGCAGAACATTCCAGACTTCTCAGAACAATTTACGGTTCTAACTGATCGCCATGTCAGCTTGTTCCTTTCTCGGCACAGCAAGCATATCTCACAGAAGCAGAATGAGTATGAAGCTACTCCTAGCTATAAGTTTTAAGTTTTCTTCTTCAATGCAAGGATCTTCATTTGGAGATCAAGATTTCATCTCCAAAACATACAAAGAGCTTGAATAACTCAATATCAAAATAATAAAAGCACCACAAACTCAATTAAAAAAGTGAACCAAAGACCTAGATGGACATTTTTCTAAATAAGGCATACACATGGCCATTAAGGGTAATTCCCGGGTGGCTCAGTTGGTAAAGAATCTGCCTGCCAATGCAGGATATGCAAGGGACACAGGTTCAGTCCCTGGGTTGGGAAGATCTCCTAGAGTAGGGAATGGCAAGCCACTCCAGTATTCTTGCCTGGAAAATTCCAAGGACAGAGGAAACTGGTAGGTTAAAGTCCATGGAGTCGCAGAGAATCAGACACGACTGAGCTCATACAACAACAAGAAAGGCCGTTAAACGTGAGAAGATGCTCAACACCACTAGTTATTAGAGAAAGACAACCAACAAAACAGCCAAGAAAATATCGCCTCACACCACTCAGATGGCCATTCAAAAAATCTTCAGTGATAAATGCTGGAGCAGCTATGCAGAGAAGGGGACTCTCCTACATTGCTGTTGGGAATTGCATGAAGGTCCCTTAAAGAACTAAACAAACAAGTACCGTGCTGCTGCTCAGTCGCTCAGTGTCCTGCTCGCTGCCACCCCATGGACCGCAGCACACCAGGCTTTGCTGATCTTCACCATCTCCCAGAGTTTGCACAAACTCATGTCCATTGAGTTGATGATTCTGTCCAACCATCTCATCCTCTGTCATCCCCTTCTCCTCCTGCCTTCAATCAATCATCAGGGTCTTTTCCAATGAGTCAGTTCTTCACATCAGGTGGCCAAAGTATTGGAGTTTCAGCTTCAACATCAGTCCTTCTGATGAATATTCAGGGTTGATTTCCTTTAGGATTGATTGGTTTGATCTCCTTGCAGTCCAAGGGACTCTCAAGATTCTTCCCCAACACCACAGTCCACAAGCACAAGAACCATGGAACCCTGCAACCTCATGCCTGGGTGTAGATCTGAAGAATACCAAAATTTTAAAAGACACTTGCATCCCTACAATCACAGCCACACTAGATACAATAGCCAAGACACGAAAGCAACCTAAATGTAGACGGACAGATGAATGGATAAAAAATATGGGGTACACAAGCACAGTGAAACATTACTCAGCCATCAAGAAGGATGTAATAATGCCATTGGCAGCCACAGATCAAAGCAGAGATGATCATGCTAAGTGAAGAAGAAAGACAAGGAAAGACTAGTATCATATGATATCACTTCTGGAAAGGATCTGAAAATGGATACAAACAAACTTCTTTTCCAATGAGAAACAGCCTCACAGATTTAGGAAAAAACTTACGGTTACGGTTACGGTTACCAAGAAAAGAAGCTGGGGAGCAGGGAGAAATTAGCTGGCTCAGATTAACATATATACACCACTATTTATAAAACAGCCCACAAGGACCCACTGTGTGGCACAAGGCACCCTACTCAACACTCTGTATAACCTGTACAGGAAAAGAACCCCCAAAACATAAACGTCAATGTATAAGTGAATATAGTTGCCGTATAACTAGCTGGCCAAGTCGCTTCAGTTGTGTCCGACTGTTTACGACCCCATGGACTGTAGCCCACTAGGCTCCTCTGTCCATGGGATTCTCTAGGCAAGAATGCTGGAGTGGGTTGTGATGCCCTCCTCCAGGGGATCTTCCCAACCCAGGGATCGAACCTGCATCTCTTATGTTTCCTGCATTGGCAGGTGGGTTCTTTACCACTAGCACCACCTGGGAAACCCCGTAGTTGCTGTATAGCAGGGGAAAAACCCACAACATGTGGTGGTGGTTTACTCACTAAGCAATGTCTGACTCTTGCGACCCCATGGAATGTAGCCCACCAGGTTCCTCTGTCCATGGGATTTCCCAGGCAAGAATACTGGAGTGGGTGGCCATTTCCTTCTTTATGGGGTCTTCCTATCTTGGGTTCAAACCCACATCTCCTGGCTTTGCAAACAGATTCTTTACCACTGAGCCACCAGGGATGCCCTCAAATCACATATACATTACAATTCACATTATATCTTTAAAAAATGAGATAAAAAAGCTGTGTACAGAAAGTATAAGACACTGATGAAAGAAATCAAAGACAACATAAACAGATGGAGAAATATTCCATGTTCCTGGGTTGGAAGAATCAATATTGTGAAAATGAGTATACTATCAAATGCAATCTAGATATTCAAGACAATCCCTATCAAATTACCAAAGGCATTTTTTCATAGAACTAGAACAAAAATTTCCACAATTCATATGGAAACACAAAAGACCCTAAATGGCCAAAGCAGTCTTGAGAAAGAAGAATGGAACTGGAGGAATCAACTCTCCTGACTTCAGATCAGATCAGATCAGTCACTCAGTCATGTCCGACTTTTTGTGACCCCATGAATTGCAGCACACCAGGCCTCCCTGTTCATCACCAACTCCCGGAGTTCACTCAGACTCATGTCCCTCGAGTCAGTGATGCCATCCAGCCATCTCATCCTCTGTTGTCCCCTTCTCCTCTTGCCCCCAATCCCTCCCAGCATCAGAGTCTTTTCCAATGAGTCAACTCTTCGCATGAAGTGGCCAAAGTACTGGAGTTTCAGCTTTAGCATCATTCCTTCCAAAGAAATCCCAGGGCTGATCTCCTTCAGAATGGACTGGTTGGATCTCCTTGCAGTCCAAGGGAGTGTCAAGAGTCTTCTCCAACACCACAGTTCAAAAGCATCAATTCTTCAGTGCTCAGCCTTCTTCACAATCCAATTCTCACATCCATACATGACCACTGGAAAAACCATAGCCTTGACTAGAAGGACCTTTGTTGGCAAAGTAATGTCTCTGCTTTTGAATATGCTATCTAGGTTGGTCATAACTTTCCTTCCAAGGAGTAAGCGTCTTTTAATTTCATGGCTGTAGTCACCATCTGCAGTGATTTTGGAGTCCAGAAAAATAAAGTCTGACACTGTTTCCACTGTTTCCCCATCTATTTCCCATGAAGTGATGGGACCGGATGCCATGATCTTCGTTTTCTGAATGTTGAGTTTTAAGCCAAGTTTTTCACTCTCCACTTTCACTTTCATCAAGGGGCTTTTTAGTTCCTCTTCACTTTCTGCCATAAGGGTGGTGTCATCTGTATATCTGAGGTTATTGATATTTCTCCTGGCAATCTTGATTCTAGCTTGTGTTTCTTCCAGTCCAGCGTTTCTCATGATGTACTCTGCATATAAGTTAAATAAACAGGGTGACAATATACAGCCTTGATGTACTCCTTTTCCTATTTGGAACCAGTCTGTTGTTCCATGGCCAGTTCTAACTGTTGCTTCCTGACCTGCATATAGGTTTCTCAAGAGGCAGGGAAGGTGGTCTGGTATTCCCATCTCTTTCAGAATTTTCCACAGTTTATTGTGATCCACACAGTCAAAGGCTTTGGCATAGTCAATAAAGCAGAAATAGATGTTTTTCTGGAACTCTCTTGCTTTTTCCATGATCCAGTGGATGTTGGCAATTTGATCTCTGGTGCCTCTGCCTTTTCTAAAACCAGCTTGAACATCTGGAAGTTCATGGTTCACATATTGCTGAAGCCTGGCTTGGAGAATTTTGAGCATTACTTTACTAGCGTGTGAGATGAGTGCAATTGTGCAGTAGTTTGAGCATTCTTTGGCATTGCCTTTCTTTGGGATTGGAATGAAAACTGACCTTTTCCAGTCCTGTGGCCACTGCTGAGTTTTCCCAATTTGCTGGCATATTGAATGCAGCACTTTCACAGCATCATCTTTCAGGATTTGAAATAGCTCAACTGGAATTCCATCACCTCCAATAGCTTTGTTCATAGTGATGCTTTCCAAGGCCCACTTGACTTCACATTCCAGGATGTCTGGCTCTAGGTGAGTGATCACACCATCGTGATTATCTGGGTCATGAAGATCTTTTTTGTACAGTTCTTCTGTGTATTCTTGCCATCTCTTCTTAATATCTTCTGCTAACCCTAACCCTAACCCAACCAGTAATGCTGAAGAAGCTGAAGTTGAACGGTTCTATGAAGACCTACAAGACCTTTTAGAACTAACACCCAAAAAAGATGTCCTTTTCATTACAGGGGACTGGAATACAAAAATAGGAAGTCAAGAAACACCTGGAGTAACAGGCAAATTTGGCCTTGGAACATGGAATGAAGCAGGGCAAAGACTAATAGAATTTTGCCAAGAAAATGCACTGGTCATAACAAACACCCTCTTCCAACAGCACAAGAGAAGACTCTACACATGGACATCACCAGATGGTCAACACCGAAATCAGATTGATTATATTCTTTGCAGCCAAAGATGGAGAAGCTCTATACAGTCAGCAAAAACAAGACCAGGAGCTGACTGTGGCTCAAACCATGAACTCCTTATTGCCAAATTCAGACTGAAATTGAAGAAAGTAGGGAAAACCACTAGACCATTCAGGTACGACCTAAATCAAATCCCTTATGATTATACAGTGGAAGTGATAAATAGATTTAAGGGCCTAGATCTGATAGATAGAGTGCCTGATGAACTATGGAATGAGGTTCGTGACATTGTACAGGAGACAGGGATCAAGACCATCCCCATGGAAAAGAAATGCAAACAAGCAAAATGGCTGTCTGGGGAGGCCTTACAAATAGCTGTGAAAAGAAGAGAAGTGAAAAGCAAAGGAGAAAAGGAAAGATATAAACATCTGAATGCAGAATTCCAAAGAATAGCAAGAAGAGATAAGAAAGCCTTCCTCAGCGATCAATGCAAAGAAATAGAGGAAAACAACAGAATGGGAAAGACTAGAGATCTCTTCAAGAAAATCAGAGGTACCAAAGGAACATTTCATGCAAAGATGGGCTTGATAAAGGACAGAAATGGTATGGACCTGACTTCAGAATATACTACAGAACCACAGTCATCAATATAGTATGGTACTGGCACAAAAACAGAAATATGGACCAATTGGACAAGCTCGAAAGCCCAGAGATTAACCCATACACCCGTGGGCACCTTATTCTTGACAAAGGAGGCAAGAATATACAATGGGGCAAAGACAGTCTCTTCAATAAGTGGTGATGGGAAAACTGGACAGCTATATGTAAGGAATGAAATTAGAACACTTCATAACACCATACACAAAGATAAACTCAAAATGGGTTAAAGACCTAAGTGTAAGACCAGAAACTATAAAACTCTTAGAGAAAAACATAGGCAGAACACTCTATGACATAAATCACAAGATCCTCTATGATCCACCTCCTAGAGTAATGAAAATAAAAATAAACAAGTGGGACCTAATTAAAAGCTTTTGCACAGCAAAGGAAACTATAAGTAAGGTGAAAAGACAACCTCAGAATGGGAGAAAATAATAGCAAATGAAACAACTGACAAAGGAGCAAATGTCTTTTAATTTGATGGCTGCAGTCACCATCTGCACTGCGTTTGGAGCCATCTATTTTTCATGAAGTGATGGGACTGGATGCCATGATCTTAGTTTTTTGAATGCTGGATTCAAAAACCTGAATGCTGGGGACTAAAGAGAGTTAAAGCATCAGTGAATAGTGAGAGGAAGTGTCTGAGCATAGAGAGAGGTAAGGCTTAAGGGCTGAGTGAGAGGCATTGTCAGGGCATAGGGAAGGAGTAGCATCTTGATGTAGTGAGCGGCAGTGTCCGAACATAAAGGAAAGGCATCCAGGAACATTAGAGGCAGTGTCAGGGCACAGCGAGGACCAGTGTCAGGGTCACAGTGAGGACCAGCGTCAGGGCCCATTGAGGACTGGGGTCAGGGCCACAGTGAGGACTGGGGTCGGGGCCACAGTGAGGATCAGCAGCAGGGCCACAGTGAGGACCGGCGTTAGGGCACAGTGAGGACTGGCATCAGGGCACAGTGAGGACCAGAGTCAGGGCACAGTGAGGATCAGCAGCAGGGCCATGGTGAGCACCGGTGTCAGGGCACAGTGAGACAAAATGCCTGCCATGGTGAGGCAAAGAGTCAGGCCCTAGAGAGGACCACTCTCAGGCTGTAGAGAGGACCAGATTCAGGCCATAGTGAGGGCCGGAGTCAGGCTGTAGAGAGGACCAGACTCAGGGCCCAGTGAGGACCCAAGTCAGTTCCCAGATCATAATGAGGCAGAGTCAGGCTGCAGAGAGTTCCAGAGTCAAGATGTAGTGAGGACCAGAGTCAGGGCGTAGAGACAACCACATTCAGGCCATAGAGAGGACCAGACTCAGGGCCCGTTGTGGACCAGAATCAGCTGAAGTGAGCAGAGTCAGTGAGTATGAACCCGAGTCAGGGCATAGTGAGAAGAAGAGCCAGGTAATAGAGAAGAAAAGAGTGAGGCTGCAGGGAGGACCAGAGGGAAACTATATTGAGGACGAGAATGAGGATGTAGTGAGGACAAGAGTCAGACTCTAGTGTGAGCAAAAAACAGGCCTTAGTGAGGATGAGAGTCAGGGCCCAATGAGGAATCATGTCAGACTCCACTGAGGACAGCAATCAGGCACCAGTGAGGCAAAGTGACAGGCCTGAGTGAGGAAGTGTAAGGCCGTAGTGATGCAAAAAGTCAGGAAGATGGGAGACAAAGAATCAGGCCATAGAAAAGACCAGAGTCTGGCTCTATTGAGGAGGAGAGCCAACCCCTAGTGAAGACCAGAGTCAGGGATGAGTTAGGATCAGACTCAGGGGCCCAGTGAGGACCAGAGTCAGGTCCCACTGAGGTGAAGAGGCAGGCCATACAGAGGATAGTGCAAAGCCAGAGGGAACCAGAGTCAGGGGGTAGCGAGGACCAGACTCAGGGCCCAGTGAAGACCCAAGTCAGGAACCATAGAGGCAGAGGATCAGGCCATCGTGAGGCAAAGAGTCTGACTGCAGAAAGGACCAGAGTCACGTGGTAGAGAGGAACTGATTTAGGCCATAGAGAGGGCCAGAGTCAAGCCACAGAGGGGATCAGACTCAGGGCCCAGTGATGTCCAGAGTCAGTGCTTAGTGAGGCCCAGAGTCAGGGCATTTTGAGAAGCAGTGTCAGGTAATAAAAGAGTGAGGACCACAGTAATGACGTCGTGTCCTCACGAGAGTCATGCTGCATTGAGACCAGAGTCAGGGGTGTGGGCCTGAGTTAGGGCCCAGTGAGGACCAGATTCAGGCCCAGTGAGGCAAAGTGTCAGACATGGTGAGGCAAATAATTAGGCCTTAGTGAGGACTAGTGTCAATTCAGGCCATTGTGAGGATCAGAGTCAGCCGGTAGTCAGCACTGTAATTAGGGTCCAGTGGGGACCACAGTCAGTGTGGTCCCACAGGCCCAGTGAGCCCAAGTGTCAGATCATAGTGAGGGAAAGATTGAGGCCGTACAGAGGAGCAGAGTCAGGCTGTAAAGACGGCCAGCATCAGGGCCCAGAGAGAATCAGACCCAGGGCTAGTGAGGGCGAGAGTCAGTCACTAAGACCGTGGGAGATGGATCCTAATGAAGACGAGAGGAGGCACTAGTTAACACGAGAGACAGCCCTAATGAGGATGAAAGTCATGCTGCAATGAGCACAGTCAGGCCATAGTCAGAAACAGAACCAGGGCCCAGTGAAGACCAGTGTCAAGCTCCAGTGAGGAAAAGAGTCAGGCCCCAGTGAGACAAAGAGTGAGGCCTGAGTGAAGTGAAGAGTCAAGCCGTAGTGAGGCAAAATTAGGCAGCTGGGTGGCAAAGAGTCAGGCTGAAGGAAGGACAAGATTCAGGCCCTAGTGAGGGTGAGAGTCACACCCTAGTGAGGACAGGAGTCAGGCCATAGTGAGGACCAGAGACATGCCCAGTGAGGACCAGAGTCAGGGCTCACTGAGGAAAAGAGTCAGGCAGAGAGGAGAGTCAAGACATACACAGGGCATGAGTCAGGCCGTTGGGAGGACCAGAGTCAGCCATAGAGAGAATTAGAATCAGGACCCAGTTAGGACCAGGCTCGGGACCCAGTGAGGGCCAGAGTCAGGGCCCAGTGAGGCAAAGAGTCAAGCCATAGTGAGGGAAAGAGTTAAGCAGTAGTGGGTTCAGAGTCAAGTCATAGAGAGGACCATGGTCAGGTCGTAGAGAGGACTAGAGTCAGGACCCAGTGAGGACCAGACTCGGGGCCCAGTGAGGCAGTCAGGCGCAGTGAGGACCAGAGTCAGTAGGAGAGCACCACTGTTGCCATAGAGAAAGCCGGTGTGAGAGCTCAGTGCAGACCATACTCAGGGCCCAGGGAGACCAGAGACAGTGCACAGTGAGGAGCCTGTCAGAGCACATCGAGAAGCAGTGTCAGGAAATAGACAGGAACAGAGTGAGGCTGTAATGAGGACAGAGTGATCCATAGTGAGCATAGAGTGATCTGTAGTGAGGACAGAGTGATCCACAGTGAGGAGAGAGTGATCCATAGAGAGGACAGAGTGATCCACAGAGAGAGAGTGATCCATAGAGAGGACAGAGTGATCCACCATGAGCAGAGTGATCAGTAGTGAGCACAGAGTGATCCACAGAGAGGACAATGTGATCCATAGTGAGCACAGAGTGATCCATAGTGAGGACCAGAGTCAGGCCCTAGTGAGCAGAAGGGTCAGGTGCTTGTGAGGAGTCATAGTGAGGACCAAAGTCAGGCCTTTGGGGACCAGAATCAGGGCCCTGTGAGGATCTCTGTCAGTCCCCAGTGAAGAAAGAGTCAGGACCCAGTGAGGTAAATAGTCGGACCAAAGTGAGGCAAAGATTCAGGCAATTGTGAGGCAAAGAGTCAGGCCATTGGCTGGAAAATGTCAGTTCAAAGAGCAGACCAAGGTTAGGCCATAGAGAGGACAAGGGCTAGGCTGTAGTGAGTGCCAGGGACAGGCTTACTGAGAACCAGGGTGAGGCTGTAGTGAGAATCAGTGAGGCCATAGAGAGGACCAGAGTCAGTCCACAGTGATGAGAGTCTGGCCCTAGTGAGGACAAGGGTCAGTCCATGGTGACGTTGACAGTCAGGCCCTGTTGAGGGCCAGAGTCAGTCCATGGTGATGACAATGGTCAGGCCCCAGTGAGGACCAGAGTCAGGGCCCAGTGAGGAGAGGACTCAAGGCACAGAGAGGACCAGAGTCAGCATCCAGAGAAGACGAGTGTCAGGATGTGGAGAAGACAAGTGTTTGGCCCTAGTGAGGATGAGAATCAGGTCTTAGTGAGGAGCTGTGTCAGGTCATATAAAGACAATGGTCAGGCTGTAGTGAGGACCTGTATCAGGGCCCAGTGAGGACTAGAGGAGTCAGACCCTAGTGAGGAAAAATAATAGCTGTGGATGTATCTGGTGATGGAAGTAAAATCCAATGCTGTAAAGAACAGTATTGCACAGGAACCTGGAATGATAAGTCCCTGAATCAAGGTAAATTGGAAGTGGTTAAACAGGAGATGGCAAGAGTGAACATCGACACTTTAGGAATCAGCGGACTAAGATAGACTGGAATGGGTGAATTTAACTCAGATGACCATTATATCTACTACTGTGGGCAAGACTCCCTTAGAAGAAATGGAGTAGCCCTCAGTCAACAAGAGTCTGAAATGCAGTACTTGGGTGCAATCTCAAAAACAACGTAATGATCTCTGTTCGTTTCCAGAGCAAATTGTTCAATAAGACTATTACTGCTGATGAATGATGTAGGAACACCTTCATGTGAGATAAAAATGAGGAAAATATGGAGGTGTATATGCTTGCTAGCTCACAGCGATCAGAAGCTTCAGTTTGCTCCATGGTTCTAAATCATCATTGCAAATCCAAGTCAAACCTCTGCAGGGGTCATTCTGAACAGTCTTGACTCCCTCCTGCACTGGGGTCTCCAGCGGTATCACACCCTCATCTCTTTTTTATCTTGTTTTTTTTTTGTAGATTCTCTTAGCAACCAAATGTCACCAGAATCTATTACATAGAATTATTTCAATGACTTATTCAATATTCAGTGACTTAAGTGGGAACAACAGCACCCACCTGCAAATTTACCTCTTAAAATCCACTGCATCAGAGATTTCCCTACTTATCCAGTGGTTAAGAACCCGCCTGCCAATGCAGGAAACATGGGTTTGATCCCTGGTCTGGGAACTAAGAT
Source organism: Bos javanicus (assembly GCF_032452875.1). NCBI lineage: Eukaryota > Metazoa > Chordata > Mammalia > Artiodactyla > Bovidae > Bos > Bos javanicus. Next base: position 157,326,720 of record NC_083868.1, read on the forward strand.
CCCACATACCTCGGGGCAACTAAATCCATGAGCCAGCATCAACAAGAGAAGCCACCACACTGAGAAGCTTGTGCACCAGAAGAAGGGAGTAGCCCCCGCTTGCCACAGCTAGAGAGAGCCCTTCAGCTGCAACAAAGACGCAGCTCAGCGAAAAAGAAAAGAAAAAATCCCCTGCACAAAAATGTAACATGGGTGTGAGTTATGATGCTACAACCATGAGTTGTTTAGTCCCTAAGTCGTGTCTGACTCTTTGCGACCCCATGGACTGCAGCACACCAGGTCTCCCTGTCCATCACCAACTCCTGGAGTTTGCTCAGACTCATGTCCATTGAGTCAGTGATGCCATCCAACTGAGAGAGTCATTTCCTAGGCAGGTTGATAGGGAGTCTAGGGGTCCCCAAAGAGAGAGGGGTCTGGAATTCTCAAGGAGGAAAAAAGGACAAACTTTTTTTCTTTCTCCACATTCCTTAGGATTATATACCAATAATGTATCCTGCCTAAGGACAGTCTTTGGATTCAACCTTCTGTTATTTTAAAAAGTTAATTATGGGAGTATACCTGGTCTTTACAAGGATGTATCTTGCCTGAGGACAGTGTTATCTTAAGATGTAAATTATGGGAGTAGGTCGGAGGAGGTCTTTACAACCTCCAGACATTCTTTGGATTATATAACCTCATTATTAACACTAGCAAGCGGGTACTCTTTCTGCCCCCTTCTGATGCCTATGTCAGAAGCTTTCTCTATCTCCTTTATACTTTAATAAAACTTTACTACACAAAAGCTCTGAGCGATCAAGCCTCGTCTCTGGCCCCGGATTGAATTCTTCTCCTCCGGGGGCCAAGAATCCCGGTGTATTCGCGTGATTCAACAACAACCTTTCACAACCATCTCATCCTCTGTCACCCCCTTCTCCTCTTGCTCTCAATCTTTCCCAGCATCAGGGTCTTCTCCAATGAATTAGCTCTTCACAACCATAAGAGATAAAGACAAATAAAAAGTAGAAAATTTTGAAAGTTCAAACTTTAAGTATTTGCTTTGGTAGGAAAATGTAAATTGATAAGGCTTGTAAAGTGGAACTGGAGTGAAGCTGGCTGACTTCCAGTTTAATGGAGAACTATCTTCCCTTGGGCTTCCCTGGTGGCTCAGATGGTAAAGCGTCTGCCTGCAATGTGAGAGACCCGGGTTTGATTTCTGGGTCAGGAAGATCCCCTGGAGAAGGAACCGGCAATGCACTCTTGCCTGGAAAATCCCATGGACGGAGGAACCTGATAGGCTACAGTCCATGGGGTCACAAAGAGTTGGACACGACTGAGCGACTTCACTTTCACTTTCAAACACAGCTAAAGTGCCTGGACACGCCCTGATTACACAGATAATAAACCTGCTCAGGACTGTTCTTCCCTGGAACACTTTGTTCACCTGGTTTGGATTTATAAGAGGAAAGGGTTAAGGGTCTCAAAATGATGGAGAACAAACGGATAAGACCATTTAGAAGGCTCAATTGAGAATAACATTCTTCAGGTATTCACTCATACATACTTTGATTTTATTTTAGTTCAGTTGTATAAACTGTAACTTTTCATAAAACTGTGGCCTAAATGCCAGCAACTTTTAAGTTGGATGGGGGAGAAGAATCTGATTTCATTTAGGAAGAGTAACCACTATCTTTCCCTGACGTTCAACAGATGCAATGCAACACGTAGAGCTGCTGAAACAGGGTGCACAGTTCTAGCAAGAGGACAATGCTAAGACGTCATTATACCTCTCAGCACTTGGTCAAGGTTCACCCGCTATTTCTCCCTATCTTTCTAAAACATTAGAAACGGTTCCCGGACATCTGCCACATTCCAGGAACTTTTAATAAACCTTTGTGCACGATTTAAATTCCTAATCCCTGGCTATCTGGGCACAGTACGGAACATGGAAATCAGTAAAAATGATGGGTCCCTTGCAATCACACCAGGGGTCTGGGCTCAAGAGCGTCCTCAAACAAAGGCTGCGCGGCGTCCGCGGGCCCCCGGCAGAGCGGGCAGGTGAAGGACCGGGTCAGCCACTGGTTGATGCAGTCCAGGTGATACACATGCTTGCAGGGCAGAGGCCGGATGAGGTCCCCGGGCACCAAGTCCATCAGACAGACCGCGCACTCGGTGGTCTTCGTCTCGCATCCATCCCTTCCGTACACGTCTCGAGGTGGGCTCTGAATGAGGCGGATCCTTCGACGGAAGGTCAGCGGCGCTCCCGGCGGGGCTGCCCCCGCCCCGCGCCGCTCCGGACCCCGCGGTCCCCCCGCCCCCGGGCCGTCTCCGCCTCTGCGCTCTTGGAGGGGGGCCGGAAACCGAGGGACCGGCCGGTCGTCCCCGGTGCTGGAGCCGATGCAGTTCCCCATCTTTCAGGCCTGGGGGTGAGGTCCCTGTCCGCTGCTGACAGCCGGCTCTGCAGGACACCTCCTGGTTCCCAGGTCTGGAGAAGAAGGACTCAAGTTACTTCAGTTTCTCCTACCTGTGTCTCTAAACTGACAGGGAAAGAACTGTCGTCTGGACTCTAGCTAGACTGAAGAGCTATCAGCTCCATTCTGTTATTGTTTTAGTGGCTCAGTCTTCCAACTCCTTGCAACCCCATGAACTTTAGCCCCCAGGCTCCTCTGTCCTCCCGGCAAGAATACTGGAGTGGGTCGCCATGCCCTCTTCCAGGGGATCTTCCCCACCCAGGGATCAAACCAGGTTTCCCGCATTGCAGGCAGATTCTTTACCATCTGAGCCATCAGGAAAGTCCATGAATACTGGAGTAGGTAGCCTATCCCTTTTCCAGGGGATCTTCCCAACCCTGGAATTGAACCGCGGTCTCCTGCACTGCAGGCGGATTCTTTACCAGCTGAGCTACCAGGGAGTCTTGAATGCTTACCAGGATCCAAATCTATAGAGAAGATGACAAAGCCAGTTCTCTGCTGGGGTCACTGTCACCACGGAGTGTCTCTCTAGAAACTAAGCCCCTTTCAGATGGTGAGCTCTTATATGCAGCTTAACCCCATCATTGATATAACCTCATCAGGTATGGAACCCTTTGGGTCACATAATCTCATCATGCAGGTAATCCAGGGCAGCCACCTGAGTAACCCACCTGGATACCAGTCAGAACAAATCTAATCGACCCCACCTCTTTAATAAAGTATGTCCCCCAGGCACAGAACATGGCAATGATACAATTATGGAAAACTGGCATTTCCTGGAATTCTGCTCCTTCAGTCTGCCAGACAGAGTGGCCATCTCTGTTTTGTGAGTGGCCAGTGGCCTCACTGCTTTGTGAGGTTGTGTTGTCCTGATGCAGCTAGAGACTGTTACTAGTTCTTAGCAGCAGAACCATCCTACTCCTCATTCCCAAGACAACACCTAAGCTACCAGCATCCTCTCAAGCCAGGATGGCAAAAGGAGAAATGCTGGCGCTGTAAAAAGATACAGTTTTCAGGGCTCTGGAGCACCCCATGTCGTACTCTAAGTCTGAGAAAACCATCCGGGGTGGGTCTCTTCAGATCACACTTAGCTGCTGTACCTAAGGACCAGAATATTCTCCAAGCTTCAAAATACTGCAGAATCCTGAAATAAATTATCTAGTTGTATAATTGATCTTCCTGTAATGTCATTTTTCAACTCATTTATTTTCCAATAATATTAAAAAATTTGGCAATCATAGGACACAGGTTAAATAATAAATCATAAATTACCTTTGAAGAAAAATCAAGCTAGATCTTTTCATTTTCAGTTCAGTTCAGTTGCTCAGTCGTGTCCGACCTCACTCCAGCACGCCAGATTTCCCTGTCTATCACCAGCTCCCAGAGTCCACCCAAACCCATGTCCACTGAGTCAGTGATGCCATCCAATCATCTCATCCTCTGTTGTCCCCTTCTTCTCCTGCCCTCAATCTTTCCCAGCATCAGGGTCTTTTCCAGTGAGTCAGCGCTTTGCATCAGGTGGCCAAAGTATTGGAGTTTCAGCTCCAACATAGATCCTTCCAATTGGATCTCCTCGCAGTCCAAGGGACTCTCAAGAGTCTTCTCCAATACCACAGTTCAAAAGCATCAGTCAAATGCTCAGCTTTCTTTATAGTCCAACTCTCACATCCATACATGACCATTGGAAAAACCATAGCCTTAACTAGACAGACCTTTGTTGGCAAAGTAATGTCTCTGCTTTTGAATATGCTGTCTAGGTTGGTCATAACTTTCCTTCCAAGGAGTAAGCATCTTTTAGTTTCATGGCTGCAGTCACCATCTGCAGTGATTTTGGAGCCCCCCAAAATAAAGTCTGACACTGTTTCCACTGTTTCCCCATCTATTTCCCATGAAGTGATGGGACTGGATGCCATGATCTTCATTTTCTGAATGTTGAGCTTTAAGCCAACTATTTCACTCTTGTTGGGAGCCGGTGTGAGGACCTCCACCCATGGAAAAGGTCATGAGGAAGGAGGCTCGACATACGCAAAGGCGGGATCAAGTCTCAGGAGTCCCCCTGGAAATCCTCGAGCATCTACCCCCATAACCAGAGCCTGCCTACTTTACTACTTTGTGCTCTCACCTACACCTCTGACTTTACGGGGGGCTGTCCCCCACCACCTCTTTCGGAGAAGGAATTAACTTACAGCTCCAGTTAATAAAAACTCCTGGGCATGACAAGAGTGTTTTAACCTACAAACTCCTTTGAAGGTTCTCTAGCCTGCCTGACAGGCTTGTCCGGCCACATGTGATTGCTCACAGCCTCCCAACCGTGAGAGGCACGAGATGCTTTAAACCTTCTAAAAACAGATTCCTTAGAAAAGTTAGAAAACCATTAGTATAAGTAGTGGGCTGATTAGAAATTGTATTGGTGAAGGGTTTTTCATTTGTTGAGCCAATGTTTGTTGCTAAGTCTCCACATCCCCTGCCCTTACACACATTAATGAATATATAGAAGAAATAAGTATTAACCTTTGATATTAATCACGTTGGACCATCACGTTAGACTTTAGGTTAAGTAAATTCTTTCCTTAACTAAAACCCACTACACCCTCACCCTATAGGAATGTAACTTTATCTGGTACCTTCGGAAGGTGGAGTCTTTTTAAGAATAATCACCCCTGGAGAAATAAGTGTCCTGGTTGACTGACCGCTGTCACAAGGAGAGGGTCATAAATTGTCAGCAGGCCCCCTGGCCAGAAGATGATGTAATACCCCTAAGACCTCTGTATACATTTGTATGAAGCACCTGACTTTGATAAAAGTCAGGACTGCTGACCCCATGTGACTTTTGCATAACATCTCAGTGTATAAAAGTAGACCATGGAAAATAAAGAATTGGGATCAGTTTCTCGAAATACCAGTCTCCCCATGTCGCTCTCTCTCTCAAACTCTGGCCGAGTCTCCATCTGGAGCACGGAACCCACCAAGCTTACTAATTTTGCCTGGGCTTCTAAGATCCGACCGGGGAGGCCTCAGTGTCTCCTCTCCTTCGGGAGAACGGAAGGACGCCTGCAGCCTATGTAAGTGGTGCAAACTTCTTGTCTTGAAGTTTTATTGGTCTCCCGCGTAAACCAAGCTACTCAGCCTCTTTTCTCCACTGAATTTTCCTACTGAGCTATCCTCATTCTATTACTCTTTACATCTCTAATTAATATCTAATTGAAGCTATTGTATCCTGATCCTCGCCGATGCCGTCCCCGCTTCGAACTCCCTGGATAAGCCGGGGCTGGACCTCGGCACACTCTCCTCTCTCACTTTCATCAAGGGATTCTTTAGTTCTTCTTCACTTTCTGCCATAAGGGTGGTGTCATCTGCATATCTGAGGTTATTGGTATTTCTCCCGGCAATCTTGATTCCAGCTTGTGCTTCATCCAGCCTAGCATTTCTCATGATGTACTCTGCATAGAAGTTAAATAAGCAGGGTGACAATATACAGCCTTGACGTACTCCTTTTCCTATTTGGAACCAGTCTGTTGTTCCATGGCCAGTTCTAACTGTTGCTTCCTGACCTGCATATAGGTTTCTCAAGAGGCAGGTCAGGTGGTCTGGTATTCCCATCTCTTTCAGAATTTTCCACAGTTGATTGTGATCCACACAGTCAAAGGCTTTGGCATAGTCAATAAAGCAGAAATAGATGTTTTTCTGGAATTCTCCTGCTTTTTTGATGATCCAGCGGATGTTGGCAATTTGAGTTCTGGTTCCTCTGTCTTTTCTAAAATCGGCTTGAACATCTGGAAGTTCATGGTTCACGTATTGCTGAAGCCTGGCTTGGAGAATTTGAAGCATTACTTTACTAGAGTGTGAGATGAGTGCAATTGTGCGGTAGTTTGAGCATTCTTTGGCATTGCCTTTCTTTGGCATTGGAATGAAAACTGACCTTTTCCAGTCCTGTGACCACTGCTGAATTTTCTCAATTTGCTGGCATACTGAATGCAGCACTTTCACAGCATCATCTTTCAGGATTTGAAATAGCTTAACTGGAATTCCATCACTTCCACTAGCTTTATTTGTAGTGATGCTTCCTAAGGCCCACTTGACTTCACATTCCAGGATGTCTAGCTCTAGGTGAGAGACCACACCATCATGATTATCTGGGTCATTAAGCTCTTTTTTGTACAGTTCTTCTGTGTATTCTTGCCATCTCTTCTTAATATCTTCTGCTTCTGTTAGGTCCATATCATTTCTGTCCTTTATCGAGCCCATCTTTGCGTGAAATGTTCCCTTGGTATTTCTAATTTTCTTGAAGAGATCTCTAGTCTTTACCATTCTATTGTTTTCCTATATTTCTTTGCATTGATCACTAAGGAAGGCTTTCTTATCTCTTCTTGCTATTCTTTGGAACTCTGCATTCAAATGGGTATATCTTTCCTTTTCTCCTTTGCTTTTCACTTCCCTTCTTTTCACAGCTATTTGTAAGGCCTCCCCAGACAGCCATTTTGCTTTTTTGCATTTCTTTTCCATGGGGATGGTCTTGATCCCTGTCTCCTGTACAATGTCACGAACCTCATTCCATAGTTCATCAGGCACTCTGTCTATCAGATCTAGTCCCTTAAATCTATTTCTCACTTCCACTGTATAGTCATAAGGGATTTGATTTAAGTCATACCTGAATGGGCTAGTGGTTTTCTCCACTGTCTTCAATTTCAGTCTGAATTTGGCAATAAGGAGTTCATGATCTGAGCCACAGTCAGCTCCCGGTCTTGTTTTTGCTGACTGTATAGAGCTTCTCCATCTTTCGCTACAAAGAATATAATTGATCTTATTTCAGTGTTGACCATCTGGTGATGACCATGTGTAGAGTCTTCTCTTGTGTTGTTGGAAGAGGGTGTTTGCTATGACCATTGCGTTCTCTTGGCAGAACTCTATTAGCCTTTGCCCTGCTTCATTCTGTACTCCAAGGCCAAATTTGCCTGTTACTCCAGGTGTTCCTTGACTTCCTACTTTTGCATTCCAGTCCCCTATAATGAAAAGGACATCTTTTTGGGGTGTTAGTTCTAGAAGACCTTGTAGGTCTTCATAGAACTGTTCAACTTCAGCTTCTTCAGCATTATTGGTCGGGGCATAGACTTGGATTACCATGATATTGAATTGTTTGCCTTGGAAATGAACAGAGATCATTTTGTTGTTTTTGAGATTCCATCCAAGTACTGCATTTTGGACTTTCTTGTTCACCATGATGGCTACTCCATTTCTTCTCTGGGATTCCTGCCCACAGTATTAGATATATTGGTCATCTGAGTTAAATTCACCAATTTAGTCCATCTTAGTTCGCTGATTCCTAGAATGTCAACGTTCACTGTCATCTCCTGTTTGACCACTTCCAATTTGCCTTGATTCATCGACCTGACATTCCAGGTTCCTATGCAATATTGCTTTTTACAGCATCGAACCTTGCTTCTATTACCAGTCCCATCCACAACTGGGTGTTGTTTTTGTTTTGGCTCCATCCCTTCATTCTTTCTGGAGTTATTTCCCCACTGATCTCCAGTAGCATATTGGGCATCTACTGACCTAGGGAGTTCATCTTTCAGTGTCCTATCTTTTTGCCTTTTCATACTGTTCATGGGTTTCTCAAGGCAAGAATACTGAAGTGGTTTGCCATTCCCTTCTCCAGTGGACCACATTCTGTCAGACCTCTCCACCAAGACCTGTCCATCTTGGGTGGCCCTACATGGCATGGCTTAGTTTCATTCAGTTAGACAAGGCTGTGGTCCATGTGATCAGATTGGCTAGTTGTCTGTGATTGTGGTTTCAGTGTGTCTGCCCTCTGATGCCCTCTCGCAGTACCTACCATCTTACTTGGGTTTCTCTTACCTTGGATGTGGGGTATCTCTTCACGGCTGCTCCAGCAAAGTGCAGCTGCTGCTCCTTACCTGGGACATAGGGTAGCTCCTCTCAGCCATGGCCCCTGACCTCAGGCATGGGGTACCTCCTCTCGGCCACTCTTGTGCGCTGTCGCAGCTGCCTGTGCTTGCTAGCTTGCTAGCGGTTTTCATTTTAGATACAGATATTTGATTCCAGGCAGATCATTTTATAAAACCCTGTAGGGTGTATTGTATTCATAGCAACCATTTCGTGTCATCTATGCTCAACAAACATGGTTCGCTTTTATGTTCCTGTGTCTTTACAGCCTGACTTAAGCTGTAGCATTCGTGAGGCAAATGATTTTTTTTTTTTCCTAGAAATTAATATATAAGCCAGAAGACTCTGAACAAGGCCCATGCCATTTAGGAAGAATTAGCCTGAAATATAGGAAGGACATATTTTCAACTACTTTGGAGTTTAAAGGCTAGTTTAAAAGGGAAAATTTAAGGAAACAAAAATACCCTCTAGACATGATTCTGAAGGAAAACATTTGTGGAGCTGGGGAATAAAATAATAAACACACAGTAGTGAAATTAGTAAAATTTTATTTCAGCAGTTGGAAATAGGACTAAAGTTTTACAGTTTCTTCCCCCCATGGTGTCAGAACTTGGGTAAAGTGTCAGTGGTGAACAGAACCGCTGTGCCCGGGAGCTGAGGGCAGGCTGGCGGTGGGGCTGTGGGGCAGAGGTGGGGGTGCTGGCCTGGGCAGGGCAGCAGGACTGGGTTCTGGGCCCAGAGTCATGACAGGTCCAGAGGTTCTCCGTCAAAGGCATGTGGAAACCACTGAGTGAATTAATGATATAACTGCATTTGGTTTTGTGAATGAGATTTTCCCTTTGGAATGGAGTGAATTATTTCAGTTCAGTTCAGTCACTCAGTCATGTCCGACTCTTTGCAACCTCATGGACTGCAGCACACCAGGCTTCTCTGTCCATCACAAACTCCCTGAGCATGCTCAAACTCATGTCCATTGAGTTGGTAATGCCATCCAACCATCTCATCCTCTATCATCCCCTTCTCCTCCCGCCTTCAATCTTTCCCAGCATCAGGGTCTTTTCAAATGAGTCAGCTCTTCACAGCAGGTGGCCAAAGTATTGGAGTTTCAGCTTCAGCATCAGTCCTTCCAATGAATATTCAGGACTGATTTCCTTTGGGATTGATTTCCTTGCAGTCCAAGGGACTCTCAAGTCTTTTCCAACACCACAGTTCAAAATCATCAATTCTTTGGTGCTCAGCTTTCTTTATAGTCCAAATCTCACATCCATACGTGACCACTGGAAAAACCATAGCTTTGACTATATGACCTTTGTTGGAAGAGTAATGTCTCTGCTTTTTAATATGCTGTCTAGGTTGGTCATAGCTTTTCTTCCAAGGAGCAAACGTCTTTTAATTTCATGGCTTCAGTCACCATCTGCAGTGATTTTGGAGCCCAGAAAAATAAAGTCTGACACTGTTTCCACTGTTTCCCCATCTATTTGCCATGAAATGATGGGACCAGATGCCGTAATCTTCGTTTTCTGAATATTGAGTTTTAAGCCAGCTTTTTCACTCTCTTTAATTTTCATCAAGAGGCTCTTTAGTTCTTCACTTTTTGCCATAAGGGTGGTGTTATCTGCATATCTGAGGTTATTGATATTTCTCCCAGCAATCTTGATTCCAGCTTGTGCTTCATCCAGCCCAGCATTTTTCATGATGTACTCTGCATATAAGTTAAATAAGCAGGGTGACAATATACAGCCTTGACATACTCCTTTCCCAATTTGGAACCAGTCTGTTGCTCCATGCCCAGTTCTAACTGTTGCTTCCTGACCTGCATACAGGTTTCTTTCTTTCTTTTTTTTTTTTTTTTGCATACAGGTTTCTCTGGAGGCAAGTCAGATGGTCTGGTATTCCCATCTCTTGAAGAATTTTCCACAGTTTATTGTGATCCATACAGTCAAAGGCTTTGGTGTAGTCAATAAAGCAGAAGTAGATGTTTTTCTGGAACTCTCTTGCTTTTTCAATGATCCAACGGATGTTGGCAATTTGACGTCTGGTTCCTCTGCCTTTTCTAAGTCCAGCTTCAATTCTAAATCCACCTAAATCTGGAAGTTCTTGGTTCACATATTGTTGAAGCCTCGCTTGGAGAATTTTGAGCATTACTTTGCTAGTTTGTGAGATGAGTTTAATTAATTGTGAATTAATTCAACAGGGTATTATTGTATTTTAAGAAACACATGACAGACAATATTAGGGAGGCAATGGATGGACGAGAAAGAGGAAAGTAGAACCGACAAAGTGATTTTTTTTCTGATGTTACTGACCATGAATGAGGCAGTGCTAGGCATTGCTGTGGGTGCTGGGTATAAAGTGGTGGAAAAGTTGTAGTTTTTAGCCTTTGATGTATTTAAAATCTAAATAAACTGCTATTAAACCACAAATTACATTAGTATGTTAGCCTAAAGTACAATGTTTTCAAAGAGAACTAAATTCTTCATCTGGTTAGGCTTTGGCCAGCGCAGCGAAGCCTGTCTGGGGATGCGTTACCTGGAGCGCGTCAGTGCCTGGTCAGAGCAGTGCTGTGTGGCGGGGGCGACCGGGAGGGTGGGGGTGGGGAGCCTCCTCCCCAGGGGAGGGGTTCTGCACCTGGGCTGCTGCCCTGCCCCTGGTGACCGCTGAGGCCACCGGGTGGAAGACCAGAGGGGCGGGTCCCCTTGCTGATCTCGTGGCCTGTGTCCACTCAGGCGATCAATCACAAACAGGGCCCATCAAGTTCCCACCCTCCCTGCAGCCCTCAAGCTCCTCCCCCATCTCCCTCCTCGCCCACTCCCTAGATGCAGCCCACCCCCCCACTCCCTCCAATCCTTCTAGAAGTTCTTCTATCTGCCTTTAGTCTTCTAGGGTTTGGGGATTGGGGACTGCTTAGAGTTCAAGCATCCCCACACCCCGCTGTCTTCCTTGGTCTTCTCTGCCCCTCAGAGAACTGGCCAGAGAGCCTTGTACTGACCCCACGAGGAGGGCTGGGAGGGGCTTGCAGCCTGGTTGTGTCCCATCCCAGGACACATACAGTGTAAACAGGACCAGGCTGCCTGCTCTTTAACAGTGTCAGGACCACCCCCTTCACCCCACCAGCCACAGGGACACATGCAGCCCCTTCTCCACTGCATCCATTCAGGTTTCAATAAGCAGCCTCCTCTGGCTATAGGGCCCCCTGCGGTCCGAGGAAACCCCTTGGCAGGGGTTGAAGGCCAAGGTCCTTTCTCTCTCATCCAGCACCTGAGAATGTGTGGAGCCGGGACACCCCCAGTTGCCCATCTCTGCTGTGATGAGAGGAGACAGAGCACAGTACTGGAGCACAAAGGGGTGGCCAGAAGCCACTTACAGGCTTGGAGCCTGGATCAGACCTCAGAGCCCAGTAGCCCTGTTTCCCAGCCCAAGCTCGCTCTGACCCACAGCTCAGAGGTATGGGGGAGCAAGTTTGAAGAGATGGAAGTGGAAAAGGAAATCATAGTTTAATTATGTGGCAACAATAGGAGCCCAAGTCAGGGAGACAGTTAATGAGGAGCTGCGAGGTCAGCGTGTCCGAGGAGAGTGGGGCCAGGACAGTCAGAGCAAGAGTGGGCAGAGCATCCATGGCAGGAGTTCACTCACAGCAGAGGCTTGGTGACATCACCACTGCAGATGTGAAGGCAGAGCTTGGCCTGTCCAGAAGGGAAGGTCTTTATTTATGAAACAATTGCCTGGTGGCACAGTAACCATAATTCCCCACGACAACCTCCAGTGAAGTAGCAACGTTTCTCTGTCCTGCAAATGTGACCTCAGAGGAAGAGTCCAAACTAGCAAAATTTCACACTGCGAGAGAGATGCCCAGGGTGTGGGTCTGGGTTCTGACCCCGGGGTCTGGGTTCTCTCTTATCCTCCTACTTACTTATGAATGAGGACTCTCACTTACAGTGTGCCTGCAAAGGGAGACACTGTTTAGTTATTAAAGGGTGCTGCTTGAGGATGAATATCTTTTATCTAGAATATGCCTCAGCTGCTTCAAGGCAAGTGCTCAGTGCGGGTGTCATCTGGACCAAGACTTTTAAAGCTAAGCAGAGAACAATACTACCTTTCCCATTTGGAGGGGCCACATGGCTATGTGAACTGGGCTTGGAGAATGAAAAGAACACTGTAGAGGATTAAGGAGCTAGGATTGGGTGGGAGAATTAGGGCAAATGAAAAATTTTGCCCATCCTTTCCTGGATATGCTGTTCATCAGGGACTAGAAGCATCTTCAGTGTCTCCAATTCACAGGTAGGTCAGTCCCTCTCTTATACCCACTGCTGCCAAGCAACATGTGGGTTTCATTAGCAAAGGGAACTGAAGGACAGAAAAACCGATCTGTGGGTTCCATGCTTATAGACTTTGAGTTCCCAGTGTTTTACTGGACAGCGGATGACCATCACACCCACAAGGAGAATTTGTCCTTATGTATATGCTTGTGTCACAGGAACGAGGTATGTTGAAAGATGTATTTTCAATTCCCAAGAGTGACCAGTTAAGGCTGATCTTGCCTTAGAGAGCTCAGATGAGAAGAGCAGGAGTCAGGAGTGCTTCTTAGGAAGCATCGTCTCTTTTGGTTGGTGTGTTCTCTTCCTAACGTGTCCTTTTTCCCCAGGGCCTGCTAATCTCTCTCCTGTATCTTGCCTCACACATCTGCTCAGTCACTCATGGCCTTCCCTGAGCCCTCATCCATCTCAAGATACACTCTTTTCATAAGGAATTCTTAGTGGCCATTTCTGAGCAGAATGATTTATCTGCAGAAGTCTAAGTTTTCCTCTGCTTTGGGCAAGTTGGAGTTCATTTGCTGATTCAAACTAGGCTGTATTCATATTTTGATAGTTTGGCAAGCTTTGTTGTTAGTCGCCAAGTTGTGTCAAGACTCTTTGGGACCCCATGGACTGCAGCATGCCAGGTTTCCCTGCCCCTCGCCATCTCCTGGAGTTGGCCCAAGTTCACGTCCATTGAATCGGTAAGCTACCCACTGCCTAAAGCTATTCTCATCCACAACCAGGAGGTGGGCTTTTCACTCAGCTTTAAACAGGACTTTACACTACATTACTTTTTATGCATGTGAAAAGATGAATATGGTTTTCCTCTTTCCATGTCACTGATGACTGATTAATGCATTTTATTTGACATGTAAATTAACTTTCCTACTTGACCAATTTTTCATGTAACTTCACATACTGTTTTATATTCTGTAGTTTTATTGTGCACACACACATATAGACATACATGAACACGTGCACTCTGATTCATCTTAGTTATATTTTTTATACAATACAATAAAATACAAATCTTTCCTTCATCTTATCTCCCTTTATTTTGGAATGCTTCCTCTATTTGATCACTATAAGGTATTTTCTGCACTTTAGTCCGGGTGTTATATTGTATGGCATATTTACAAATGTTACATATCCTCTTGATGAACTCAGTTTTTAATTAGTCCGTCTGATGTAAACATGGCTACCTCTGTTCTTATGATTTCCATTTATGTGGAGTATGTTTTCCATCCCTTCGAGTCCATATGTATGTCCCAGAAAAACATGGGATAAATTGATTACAAACATCTGTGTTTTCAGTTTTGCCACCTGTGACACATAGGTAATAGACATGTTTAAATGGGTACCAAGGCCCAGGCCTTCTCGTTACCCTGGCGGAAGGAAGCTCCACCTTCCCCTCTCTGAGCCTTCTGTTTGTGTATGGGAGGGGCTGAACTCCTGGATCTCACTCCCAGTTGGGGATCTGTGGATTCATGGCTGTTGACAAGGCAATCTGGGCAAGATCAGGGGACCATGGCTGCTTCTGCTCTCCCTGCTTTCTGGGTGTTTCATGCATCACTAGGAGGGGCAGCACTTTTCTCATTACATGTATGTCAGGCATTCCAGAAGGGGATACTCCAAATGCCTTCCATATTTTTCATGTCCTAGTTTGTTTCCACTAGCAGTTACCTGACACCGAATCTTCAGATGCGTGCCAGGAGTGGTGCTAAGGTAAACAAGTACAGTGATTACAGGTCCAGTTTCTCCCCTCTGTGGTTTACTTAAAGGATAACATAACCAAAGGTATTTCTACACTAATTACAGATATATTATTGGAATTTCTCTGAAATGTGATTTATCCATTTAACAGTTACAGCTGAGGATGAAGATTCCTCCACATTCATTCCATTTGCAGTTTGTTCTCCCACGAGTCCACTGCTAAAGGTTTTGTTACACAGGTGACATACATATGGATTCTGTCTACTGTGAATTAACTTTAGTTAATTAATAAGGATGAATAAAGACTCTTACACATTGAAAATAAACATAGTATTTCTTCATTGTGTGAGTCCTCAAGAGTGTTTATACTTTGAAGGTATGGGTGGTGAATCTTCATTTATTACCTTTATAGCATGAGTTCTCTCGTGTTGTCTGAGGTTAAAATATTTACTGAATGCTTTTCCACATAGGTAACATTTATATGGTTTCTCTCCAGTGTGAATTCTCTTATGCAATCTAAAGTTATAACTCCTATTGAAGGCTTTACCACATATATTGCATTCATATGGTTTCTCACCTGTGTGAGTTCTTTCATGTCGTCTAAGGACAGAAGAGTGATTGAAGGTTTTCCCACATAGGTGACATTCATATGGTTTCTCTCCAGTGTGAGTTCTTTCGTGTCGCTTAAGGACAGAAGAATCAGTGAAGGCTTTCCAGCACAGGTGACATTCATATGGCTTCTCCCCAGTGTGAGTCCTCTCATGTCGTCTAAGGACAGAAGATTCAGTGAAGGCTTTTCCACATAGATGGCATTCATATGGCTTCTCTCCAGTGTGAGTTCTCTCATGTTTTCTAAGGTGAGAACAATGAGTGAAGGCCTTCCCACATAGATGACATCCATATGGTTTCTCTCCATTGTGAGTTCTCTCATGTTGTCTAAGGTAAGACGTTTTACTGAAAGTCTTCCCACACAGGTGGCATCCATACGGTTTCTCCCCAAAATGAGTTCTCTCATGTTTTCTAAGGTCAGAACAATGAGCAAAGGCTTTCCCACACAGATGACATTCATTTGGTTTCTCTTTGGTGTGAATCACCTCATGTCGCCTAAGATTATAACTTTTACTGAAGGCTTTGCCACACAGATGACATCCATATAATTTCTCTCCAGTGTGAATTCTTTCATGTTTTCTAAGGTCAGAACAATGAGTGAAGGATTTTCCACAAAAATGACATCCATGTGGTTTCACTCCAGTGTGAATCATCTCATGTCGTCTAAGGTTAGAACTTTTACTGAAGGCTTTCCTACATACATGACATTCAAATGTTTTCTCTCCAGTCTGAGTATTATTGTGTTGCCTATGGGCAGAACTTTGAATAAAGGTATTCCTTCTTTGATGACATTCATATGATTTACTTCTAGAACGAATCTGCTTCTGTATATTAAAGGATGGCAAGTAACTGATGGCTTTTCCAACATCTTGGCTAATAAAGGGTTTCTTTCCCACTTGAGGTATTACATACTGAGTCAATGGTAAGATTTCAGTAAATTTTTCTCTGAAGTTGTTGCATTCCAAAGGATCCTCT
Source organism: Bos javanicus (assembly GCF_032452875.1). Lineage (NCBI taxonomy): Eukaryota > Metazoa > Chordata > Mammalia > Artiodactyla > Bovidae > Bos > Bos javanicus. The sequence goes on from NC_083868.1 coordinate 157,342,663, forward strand.
TGAGTGTGAGACCACTGCTTTTTGAAATGAAATGACAGATTGTTACAAATTTGCCCAATTTATTTATTCCTTCCTTTCTCTACATATAAATTCTAGGGTAATCATTCAGTGATGGACTCCAGTTAAAATTGCTTCTGTATTTTTAATATTTACATAAACATGAGCTATTACTCTCTTGCAAGCATAGATTTACCTTTTGTAATATCCCAACTGCAGAGATACCTATTTAATTTTAAAGACATTATTATGTTTCAGTGTTTAGGAATATAATCCATAATTACATAACTGTCTGTTTATAAGACTATAAACTGTTTATAGTTCTGACTATTGGTTAATCTTTTCTTCCTTAAAACCAGACTAACTAAAATTTTCTCCTGTGGAAGTCCATGATCCCAACTTTAGTTAAACCAGGTACGTATGCCAAATTTCCAACTTATTCAAGTCCCAGGTCTTCATCTGGAGGAACATATTTACACTTGTGAAGCTTACCATTGCACTAATTAGAGGTGCGTCCTTCTTGCAGATATGTTGCATAGATAACATCTCCTGTTTTTTTGGATCATCTTCTCTATCTGAAATGACTAGAAAAAAAATAAATTACTATAATGATATCAGTGGAAGTAAAATGTTGAAGTGACTCAATGCTCATTTGTGTCTGTTTCAAATACTAACACACAGATGGGAAAGAATGTCAAATTAGGGAATACTGTAAACAGAGAAGAAACACATGTAACAACTGTCATTCTCAGGACTGAATTATGAGGAAGATAAAATGAATATGGCAAGTTGGGGAAGAAAAGAGAAGATCCTATTCATAGAACAGGACCACGAAAAGGGATGTTTTGTGAATGTTTATTAATTCCAGTGGGTACACAAATTTCACCTTGTGTAAAGCCAAGGACAATGGCAGAAAGCCTTGTGAATAGAAAATTGATGCCTTCAATGTATGATAACATCTGAAAAATGCTTCCCCATGACACTGTCTAAATTTTAAAAACAGCCTACAATGCGGGAGACCCCAGTTCGATCCTTGGGTCAGAAAGATCCCCTGAAGAAGGGACAGGCTACCCAACAGTTTTCTTGGGCTTCCCTGGTGGCTCAGACAGTAAAGAATTCACCTGCAATGTGGAAGACCTGGGTTCGAAAGATTCCCTGGAGAAGGGATCGGCTACCCACTCCAGTATTCTTGCCTGGAGAATTCCATGGACAGAGGAGCTTGGCAGGCTACAGTCCATGGGGTCACAAAGAGTCAGACACGACTGAGCAACTTTCACTTGATTTCTTAGGGCCTATTCACTCACTGACCAGGCTCCTCCTCCTATTGAAGTACAGGTTCTTGGAACTCACCTGGACTCTGACCTTGCAGGAAGCCTAACCCTTCTCTTGAAAGTTGCTCTCCTTGCTCCAAATGGGAAATCACATCTGATTTGTAAAGCTGATTACCTGTTTGTAGGAGAAAGATATGTGGATTTTGAGTTCCATGCTCATAACAGTGCATGATCACAGAGCAGACTAATGAGGAATACAGTAACCTCTAAAGGTCAGAACAGAGAAGAGTATGTTGAAAACAACATGTACAGGCTTTGACTGGCAAAATGATAACTCTTCAACTTGTTCCCAAAGACATTAATGACCTATCACCACTAATGCCCATGCCCAAGTTCAAAGACAGATTATGGAATCTGCAATATTTTCATTTCACAGTGCTTTAATACTATATATCCAAAGAATCCAATACATACAACTTCCACCAGAAAAATCTAAGTTCTATGTGGAAAACAATATATCTATTATTTTTAACACTGTGATCTGATCAAACCACAGTCCTTGCTGTAAAATAAATTTTAAGAAATCACATTTATTTACCCATACAAAAATAGTGAGTTCCCACCATTGCTTGAGCATCAGAGACTGAGTAGCAACGAAGACTCAAAGTTGTGTAAGGAAGATTACATTGTAGTGGGATTGACAAACTATACATAAGTAGTGAAATGAGTGAAAGTCACTCAGTCGTGTGGAGAAGGCACTGGCACCCCACTCCAGTGCTCTTGCCTGGAAAATCCCCTGGATGGAGGAGCCTGGTGGGCTGCAGTTCATGGGGTTGCTAAGAGTCAGACACGACTGAGTGACTTCCCTTTCACTTTTCACTTTCATGCACTGGAGAAGGAAATGGCAACCCACTCCAGTGTTCTTGCCTGGAGAATCCCAGGGATGGGGGAGCCTGGTGGGTTGCCGTCTATGGGGTCACACAGAGTCAGACACGACTGAAGCGACTTAGCAGCAGCAGCAGCACTCAGTCATGTCTGACTCTTTGTGACCCCATGGACTATACAGTACATAGAATTCTCCAGGCCAGAATACTGGAGTGGGTAGCCTTTCTCTTCTCCAGGGGATATTCCCAACTCAGGGATCAAACCAGGTCTCCTGCATTTCAGGTGGATTATTTACCAGGGGAGCCACCAGGGAAGCCCCCAAAAATATAGAAATTAAAGAAAATTTTGATAAGGTAGTTCCAAGAGTTATGATAAAGAGTCAAAACAGAATCTGGAGTGAGAAATGGGAAAGTTTTCCTCCATCCTTGTTGAATGAATACATACACCAGTCATTAAAGAGTAACTGACTAACCAACTGAGACCAGATGACTGATGTTCTCCAGCATCACCTCTCTGAACAGTGTTCTCTGGGAGGTGTCCAGGAGGGCCCACTCTTCCTGGGTGAAGTCCACAGCTACATCTTGGAAGGTCACTGATTCCTAAAACATCACAGAAATCGTTTTAGACACGGCCATCTCTGCCAGGGGAGGACAGTACAGGTATAAGGCACTAAGGAAGTGGCAGGTGAGTGTACAGAATCTCAAACAGTACTTTGGGTCCAATCAAATCATTCTCATCGTTGACACAAACCTCTGACTTTCAGCAACCTACGAAGACACACACACTCTGAATACAGAAAACTTCATTATAAAAAGACAATACAAGTCTTTTGTTACTAATCTCCATGGTGTAACAAACCGTGGAGATTTCCCAATAGATTTATAATTACAACTTCCAAATCATGATTATAAAATTTCCACTTGAAAACTGAACAGTCTTCAATTCAATTTCAAGTAAATCTAAGAATCATCACAAGGGATGACGTATCCATGATATGCCCCTTTTAAAACATGACTGTGGTTAGATTATTGCTCTATATGGCCTCAGTTTCTTCCTCAGTGAAATGGTTTTTAATAATGTGTCATCAGTTCTGAAAGATCTAATGACTTAATGTGTGATGGGCTATCTAGCAGCCATTTCTTAAATATAACTTTTAGGTTTATTATTCAGGAAATGGTAGAGAATATTGAAGCAACATCCAGAATTCTGCCTAACTGATTAGCATTCATACAGGTCTTGGGATCAGCAGGTACCACCTTTCATCTTACAAAGCTGAGGGTAAATGAGTCAGCAGCTCACACCACAGGTCTGAGACTTCTGCAGGGAAGGACAGTCTTATCCCGACCTTCCTATGTCTGAGGTCTCCCTTTCTCAACTACCCTGGGATCTCCAAATATCAGTTATTATTGTCCTTTTCTTTCTTTGTCTTGTCTCTCTACTCAAGTACATCTGAAGCCACCTGATTGCTCTGGCCTCTTTCATTCACGGAAAACTTCCTCAGGGCTTAAAGTAGTACTCTACCTCCTATATTCTTTCTTCTGAATCACAGCTCAAATTAAGAAAACACTATTCTCTATACACTGTTTCCAGTTATGAAATGTGAAAAAGCAGAAATTACAAAGAGGGAAAAATTTATGACTTGGGACATTGGTAATAATGAAAATTTAGTTTTCTTTTTTAGAAGATTTTGAAAAGCACAAATATACTTTATCAAAATTTTAAGAAGTTTAAATTTGAAAAAATGTAAGTTAATGACTCCTCATTGCCTTCTCCTGCATAATCATTTGTTTTCTCTTAGCACTAGTCAGCACTCCCTCAGTACCTAACACTGGACTCACCAATGTCATCTGTGGAAACATCTGTCTCTCCAGTGGGTGGGTTGCAACGTTTTCCTTCTTACTCATCTCCATTGCCTGTATTCATCTCAATCCTAAGCCCATCACAGTTAATAAAATGGTTAATGACAATCTTTTTTTTTTTTTTTTGCCAAGTGGGCCATGGGCTGCATGAAGAAAAGAAAACCTCTCTTATCTCTTCTTGAATACATGGCATTAATAAAGACTGGAATATCTTACTATAATGTTGGGAAGGAATGACCATTTGATGAGTCCTTGACCCAACATGACCATTCCAGAATTCCGGGGAACTTAACTGAAGCTCAGATCCTTGAACAACCTCTCAAGTGCACTTAGAACATGTGTGCCTGTAGGAGAATTATGTCCATACACTGGCAATAGGGCTTCCCAGAAGGCTCAGTGGTGAAGAATCCGTTTGCTAATGAGGGAGACTCGGGTTGGACCCCTGGGTCAGGAGGATCCCCTGGAGAAGGAAATGGCAACCCACTCCAGAATTCTTGCCTGGGAAATCCCATGGACAGAGGAGCCTGGTGGGCTACAGTCCGTGGGGTTCCAAAGAGCCGGACAAATCTGAGCATATACCCCACCACCAGCAATGGCGATAGAGATTAGAAAGCAATTTCTACTGCCAATTTCAGTAGAAAGAGTAATTTCCTACCCACCTGAGATTCCATTGTAACTAGTTCAGCTGCCAACTGTCTTTTGGGTTTTCACTTACACACAGTCCAGGCAACAGGAAGCAGAGCTGAGGAAGAAGAAAAAAGTCGTGAGCCTCTCAGCTGTCTGCAACCTCCATATTCACTTGTCATGAAGCCCCAGCCCTTCACCTGGAAGTAGCTCCCAGGACAACCAAAAGAAACATGCAGTGTGCTCCACGCAAAATACGGGTAGAGCTCTCCTAGGATCAAAAGTAAGAAGGCATGGCTATTGTTCTTAGTAAAGAAGGCATAAAAGTGAACGTCACTCAGTCATGTTCGACTCTTTGCAACTCCATGGACTATACAGTCCATGGAATTCTCCAGGCCAGAATACTGGAGTGGGTAGCCTAGCCCTTCTCCAGCAGATTACCCTGACCCAGGAATCAAACAGGAGTCTCCTGCATTACAGGTGGATTCTTTACCAACTGAGCTATCAGGGAAGCCCAAAGAAGGTAGAAACACCCTCAGTTTAGAGTAGAACGTGGACACCACTGAGTTTGGTATGCTAATTCGCTCACGATGTTCAGAAGTGTCCAGTTCCCTCCTAACTCCAAATCACAGGGATCAATGACTCATGCCACGTGTGTCTCCACCTTGAGTAACCACCATGAACTTCTCAGGTTTAATTATTCTTACTTTGTGCACTGTTTCTCCAGCTCCATTCCACCCCTCTAGTTCCTTGAAACATCCCTGCTTTTCTCAGCCCCTCATATACTCATCTGGAATCACTGTCTCTTCCAAGAATTTCCAGTGACAATCACTTTTAGATTTCTTCTGCATTTAGTTGTGAACTAAGAGAATTAAGAATATATTTTGACAGGGTTAATTATTTTAGGTACTTATTTTATTTGGAGGAATCAACGGCACCTACTTGCAATGTGTGTGTGTGCTCAGTCATGTCCAATTCTTTGTGACTCCATGATCTGAAGCCTGCCAGGCTCCTCTGTCCATGAGATTCTCCAGGCAAGAATACTGGAGTGGGTTACCACTTCCTTCTCCAGGGCAGGGACTGAACCCAAATCTGCTGTGTCTTCTGCCTTGGCAGGCGGTTCTTTACCGCTGAGCCGCATGGGAAGTCAAGCTCTTTTGGGGAACATACTTTCCCTAACTTTCTCTTAGTCTACAGTCTTCAGAGTAATCTTGTCACTCTAACTCTGTATCACTTACCAAGGACTTCTCAAGTGATACTGTTGGAAGATCTCAAGACTCCACCCTACCTCCTTCATTTTTCTCTATTTATGTGCATTGCCCAAGTATGCCTACATATTTACACAGTTACTTCGATTCCTTCCATTACTTTTTCTAAATTGAAAGTGACAAAACTCATGTTTGAATTCCATTTCTGGGCTTACCACTTTTTCCCCCCCAAAACTAATATATACTAGAAATGAACTACATCTCAGTACATCATCTCTCATTCTCCCCAAATATTACTCTTTACCTAGTCTCTAATCTTTTCAATTTCTCCACCAGACATCCAAAGGTAAACATTTTAGATGCTGTCTCAGAACATCACAAATACAGTTTAGCATTGCTATTACTTCTACACTGTTCACTAGCATCCTTCATTCCCACTCAAATACATAAACACAACTTGCTACCCCATACTTATTTCCTTCAATCTGTTTGAGTGTCAGGTCCTCAGAGATCCCTTCATTGAATTCCCACCAAAATGAATACTTCACTCTTGGTGAACATGGTCTCCAGTACTCACCAGAACTAAACAGACGGAAAACCCAGTAAAGCCAAATATTCACTGAGGACACTGCCACAACATTCCAGAGTTCAGAGCATCTTTCTCTTTCCAGAAAATGCATCATATTGATGAATTCTCTTTTGATGCTGTTGATAATCTCATCAGTGTTTTACTCCAAAGGACAGTATCTGACTAAGTGGGTCCCAATCAAGATAAAATCAGGAAATTAGGCAGACCCTGTAGATGAAATTAAGGACAACAAATTGTATTCTTAAGTTCTTGCGTCCTCTAAAAGTCTCAAAAGGAAACTTTATGCCTTTTCTCAGACTTCAGTGTTTTATGATTTTGGTTGTTCTGGGCAGCACTGAGAATCTGCAGCAAATGAATCCTTCCTCCTCTTTAGTTTTATTTGTAAGAGGATCTGTAATCTAACAACAATATTCACAGACTGAGGACAGAAGAGTGGTGACTCTGCATAAGTGTAAATATTTATGCTGAGTAAATCTCTATCCAAAGAAATATCTTTCATTTTTACTCCCAAGCAAGAAAAAGCTCAGTGTATGTCTCTTCAAGTCAGACCTAGTTGTTATCCTAATAACTGAAAAACTCTGCAATCCACAAAATTTAAGGATTTCCAGAATAAATGATTAGTTTCAGGACTGATTTTTATTGTACACAGAATTTAATTTTTTAAATTGTAAAATAAAACATACACATAACATTTATCATCTTAGCCATTTTTAAGTGTGTAGTTCAGTGGTGTCAAATACATTCATAGTGTTATGCAACCATCTTCAATGTTCTTCATCTTGTAAAACTGAAACTCTGCACCCACTAAACAACCAGTCCCCATTCCCCTCTCCTCCCAATGCCTGGAAACCACCAGGCTGTGCCAAAATAGAAGTAAGAAACCACCAGGCTGTGCCAAAATAGAAGTAAGAAGTATCCTAGAAATCAGTGCAGGTGCTTGAGACAGAACCCAGAAAAGAGAGGAAAAAGATGAAATTCAAAAATGGTATCAAGGAGCTGAAACTGTAATGATTTTTGGAAGATACGATTTCAAACTAAAAAAATATATATAAGAATCCATTTTAACTATCATACCTAATAATACTTTTTAAAGTGGACAAATCCAACCCTAATGTACTAAAATCAATGTTTCCTATTTAGTAACAATAGTTTAAAACCTAAGTAAACACATGAAAGCCAGTCTGTATGTATAATAGCCAAATACTATGACTCTAACTTCAAATAAATTTGCAAACTCATGCAAAGAAATTTTAAAACTTTTTAAGGACATAAATGTGACATGAACAAAGTCTGCCAAACCAAATTCTTAGACTAGAGGACATGGTGACAAAAAAATCTGTGACTGCAGAAATGTGGTGCAACTCAAATTTAAAAGTCATATGCAGAATCTGAAAAATAACGTGTATATATATGTATAACTGAACCAATTTGCTGTACATATAAAACAAAATTGTAAATCAAGTATACCCTCCAAAAATCATATGCAATATTTCACATAAAAAATGAGAAACATCCGAAAAGTTGATTTTTGTCTCAGTTTTGATTTGGGATGAGGATATAGCCAAAATAACTGTGAAAAGAAAAAAAAAAACAAAAAACAAAAACACCTGGAGATCAGTCAAGTTACATTTGAACCTATATTATTTGAAACTTTAAAATAGCTCAAATTAAATAGTTGAAATAAACAATATTAAACAATATATTAGGACTAAATGAACGTAATATTTTATACTGTGAAACAGGTGACACCTTACGAAGGGAAAAAAAGCAAAGGCCATGATTTGGTTTCATTGCATCAACATTATCAAAGTGTCTGTGTGTATGTAACTAAACCATAAATTAGAAAAATAAGTAGGAAAATTCATTCTATATATACATGTCTATAAAGAATAACCTTTACTCAGTCTCTTAAATCATTAGTAAAATGGAAATTAGGAACAAAGAGTTGTCATTTTATCCAAATCTACAATTATACACACATATTTAAATGAATCCTGGTTAAGGCACGAGGGGACAGACAGACGAGGATTTCTTGGCAACTGCGTACTTTGTGCAGAGAACGGTGCCAAAACCTGTTACAAAATGAAATGTGCCATCTATTGGCTCAGCAACAAAACCACAACTTACCCAAAGAGGAGGAACACTCAGTATCTGCAGACAAGTCAATTCTTTACAAATCCATGAACACCAACATCTCCCTGGGACAGGTGTGCTGTGAACAATGTTAAAATCCTCTTACTATTAGACATTTTGGGTTGATTGTGTTTTTAAACAATTACAGAATAAAATATACTACATGATGTGGATGAAATGCCACCTTAATTTGTCATGGCTAAGTCTCTAATTACAGGCCAAATAAAAAGATTTATGTTGTTAAGCTTTAGCTACATTGTACAACCAGGTAGAACACTTTTCCCCTCTCCACAACTTTCTTTCATCTTGGTCTACATCCACCTCTTGTGCCTATGCAGTCCCAACTGGCAATCTTATTGACTGCATGGTGTCCAGTTCCTGTCTCTAGTCAATGTCTGGGCATGCAGCATTGCTCATGATGATCCCCCAAATGGAACCACGTCCCAAGTTCCATGTCACTGGGTGACAGTGAGATAGAATTGGTCTGGAGATAGGAGAGGCCATAGATGAGTGAGAAAACGTTTTAGGCAGGACATCTGAGAGTCAGATTTTAGCAAGTCCTGAGAACAGCATTACAGGAAAGAGAGGGCAGATCAAGCAACAGATAATATGAGCTTTCCCAGATAAAGATTTACTCCTGACTCCTCATCTTTCCCCTACTCTGAGTGTCTTGCTCAGGCCAGAAGTCACTCTTCAGTGTTGGGAATGTGCCATTCATGTCTTCAAATAACTTCTCCCCTTTCTGGCCACAACCACACATGTAGGGGAGAAATTAAACATTTGGAAAAAATGGTCCTCTGCATCTGCTGAACTATTAGGGAACAGGGCCAATAAACTCCTACATGGGCATCAACAGCTAAGTTTCTCTGCCCCTCTATGCTGTAAAGCCCACACATCACACAGCAGATATGGGAAGGCAAGTTGGTACAACCCTCCCTTTCAAGTCAATCCTCACAGTGTCTTCCAGCACCTGCTGAGCACAGCATCACCAGATAAGGATGGGAAGAGGTCTCCTCCTCTCCTGTTGCTGAGCTTCCTAGGCTCTTTTTCACTCTCTAACATCCAAAGTGGATCACCCTTTCTCCTCCAAGTTCCCTTTCCTGAACCAAGTGCCACATCCTCCTTGGAGAAATACCTCTGTTTTGTGCTTAAACACTCTTGATCTTTCCCTACCAGTTGCCTTTTGACTATGCGAGAATGTATCCTGGGGCATGTGGAAAGACACATGAACAGGAAAGAGGAACCATGACTGGCCTCACAGGCACCGGGTGGTCCAGGATCATTCTCACTCCTGCCCCTAAAGATTCCAGATCTCATTTCATTTTCCTGAGCAAGGGCAAGTTGTCTTTCATGGTTGTAATCATCTTGATTAAAACCATTTAATTTCTATTTTCCACAATAGATATCAAAATACACAATTCTATGACTATATAAAAAGTATAACATTAAGAACACTTTTAAATAACGGCATTGGGAAACACAAACGTTCAGGTATGGAAACAGCTCTGAGTAATGTACTCATCATGAACAAATGAGATCTGTGAGAACAAGTTCTAGAATCATCCAGCCTATCATTCAATATTTGCAAAACAAACAAAAAAATTAAAGAAATTTGAAGAGAGCATATACTTAGTTGAAAACTGTAGATCACAGACCAATAAATTAAAAACTCACATACAGAAGAAAGAATGCTGTTGAACACTGGACCACTAGTTTAAACTACCTGGTACTGACTTTTAAGACAAAAATCATTAATATCCCTACCAACTGCACATGAAATAGTGTACAAATTATTTACTAAGCACCAGAGAATACTTTTAGTACACAATAATGACAAGAAAAGGACCAAGGTCTCATGATTTGAATCTGACACAATACACTTAAAGTAATTTGGAAAATTTTAGAGGATGAGATGGTTGGATGGCATCACCGACTCAATGGACATGAGTTTGAGCACATGCAGTCCATGGGGTCCAAAGAGTCCGAGACGACTTAGCAACTGACCTGAACTGAACTGAATGAATTTGGAATCTATCCTTCTACTTTCCCCAACTGCTACTGCGGGTGAAAGTCCCCGCCTCCATTCTGTCCTTGGCCATCTCCGTATTGATCTCCTTTTTGTCTGTTTTCATGTACCATAATGCCTCTTATGGCTTCCCTGGTGGCTTAGCTGGTAAAGAATCTGCTTGCAATGCGGGAGACTTGGGTTCGATCCCTGGGTTGGGAAGATCCCCTGGAGAAGGGAAAGGTTACCCACTCCAGTATTCTGGCCTGGAGAATCCCCTAGACTGTAGTCCATGGGGTCGCCAAGAGTCGGACACGACTGAGCGACTTTCACACCTCACACACAATGCTACTTATTCAGTCACTTTCCTTTTTTACCGGTATTTTGTCTCTCCAGTCCCACTGCACCCACCTCCCTCCCTCCTCTATTTTGCTTTTCAAGTCCTCACTCTCCTTTACTCCTTCCTTCAGTCTCGGCCTGCCCGCCCCACTCGACACCCATGGAATGGAGCAAAGATGCTCTGCCCAGGAGGACACTGTCCCATGAGGGAGCGGTACCCGTGCCGGCAAAGGATAGGACTTGGGACAGAAGGTCACGGGGCGTCACTGGACAGGGCCGATACCCTTCCCCAGGGGGCTCAGGGGCCTTACTGAGGCGGTGACCGCCGAGGGGAGCGAGCGGCGGGGCCGGGCCGCTTCTGGAGAAGACGGGGGTCTGCGAATTCCTGGAGCCGCCGGAGGGCGCGGAGTCCCGTGCGGCCCCGAGAGGCACAGAGGGCGAGAGCGCACGTTGCGAGTGGGGACCTGACACGGGGCGGGACCCCGTGAAGAGACCATAGGCCGGAAGGTCGGACCAGGATGGCCTCGGACCCGGAAACGGATGCGACTCGAACCCGGCAGCGGAGCTCCCGGCTTCGCGAGTGTCAGGGAGCCCCGGGCCAGCGGCGCGAGAGCGGGTCTGTGACGTCGGCAGGGACTCGGGCCCCGGTGTGAAGGAAGGGGTGGGGCGGGGCCGAGGAGCGCGAGAAGTGCCCAGGACAGCACCCACCGAGAGGCCCTGTGCTCCCGACACCCGCTTCCGGGTAAGGGGGGGCGTGGCCGAAGGGGGCGGTGGGGCCGGGGTTGGGCGGAGCCTCGGAAGGCCTCGCCCAGGATGGGCGTGTCCTGAGCGCGGTGGGCGGCTGGAGCGGTGTGGGGCGTGTCCTCTCGGTGGACATTGTGGGCGCGGCCGGAGACTCCCCCCGCCCTGCCCTCCGCGGGTTCCCGCCGGGCCGGTGCGGGCTCACACATCTCAGTCTCAGCCTTTGGCTGTGCGGGCGCTGGGGCTGCTTCCTCCTGGCTTCGGGATAAGTGTTTCGAGCAACTCCAGGTCGGAGCTGACAGTTGTGAGGCCTTTCCTAGTGAATTCTGGGATGTTTCCCTGTTACCGTGTGGAAAACGGGTTAAGTTGAAATCACCTCTCGCTCCTGGAGACTCCTGTCAGGACTCGGCCTCCGGCGGGAACGTGGCTGGGCCCAGCTGGGCCCTGCGGTTCCTGCCCTCCCTGCGCTGGAAGTGGTCTGCGCTGGCGATGGAAACCAAAAAGAACAGGGTTTCCCTTTCTGTCCCCATTCACCAGGGAGGCAGCACGAGCCCTGAGCTCACCACCGGGGACTTCATGTCATGTCCATGACAGTGTGGACAATCTCCTAATTCAAGTCATTGATTTATAAATACATTGTATTTTCACATTGACCTTATCTGTATTCCCACGGCTATCTGAAATAATGTTCAGTTCAGTCGCTCAGTTGTGTCCGACTCTTTGCGACCCCATGGACTGCAGCAGGCCAGGCTTCCCTGTCCATCACCGACTCTGGGAGCTTGCTCAAACTCTTGTTTATTGAGTCGGTGATGCCATCCAACCATCTCATCCTTTGTCGTCCCCTTCTCCTGCCTTCAATCTTTCCCAGGATCAGGGTCTTTTCCAGTGAGTCGGTTCTTTGCATCAGGTGACCAAAGTATTGGAGCTTCAGCTTCAACATCAGTCCTTCCAGTGAATATTCAGGACTGATTTCCTTTAGGATTGGTTGGATCTCCTTGTTGTCCAAGGGACTTTCAAGAGTCTTCTCCAACACCGCAGTTCAAAAATATCAATTCTTCGGTGCTCAGCTTTCTTTATGGTCCAACTCTCACATCCATACATGACCACTGGATAAACCATAGCTTTGACTAGATGGACCTTTCTTTGTTGGAAACGTCGGAAAATAATGTTGTCAGAAAAAGTTGTCATGAAATACTGTTAGTGTTAAAGAAGAAACATCAGTGACATTTGTTAAAGCTGATAAAATAAAATTTGTAAACATAAAATTCTCTGTGTTTGTTTGGGCCTTCTCCCTCCATAATGTGCCTGTGAATTTGCATGCACATTAGCCAGAGCTCCTCAAAGATAGGAGTGCCTGCTCAACCACAATATTGCTTTTTTCCCTTTTCTTCTGAAGCTAGCAATTATTATTAAGTCACTAAGTTGGACTTTCCTGATGGCTCAGACGGTAAAAGATCTGCCTACAATGCGGGAGACCCAGGTTTGATCCCTAGGTCAGGAAGATCCCCTGGAGAAGGAAATGGCAACCCACTCCAGTATTCTTGCCTGGAAAGTCCCATGGATGGAGGAACCTGGGAGGCTACAGTCCTTGGGGTTGCAAAGAGTCGGACGCGACTGAGCGACTTCACTTTCACTTTCAGTCACTAAGTCATGTCTAACTGTGACCCCATGGACTGCAGCACCCCAGGCTTCCTTGTCCTATACTATCTCCTTGAGTTTGCTCAAACTCATGTCCATTGAGTCAGTGATGCCATCCAACCATCTAGTCCTGTGATGCTTGCGTCTCCTTCTGCCCTCAGTGTTTCCCAGCATCAGGGTCCTCTCCAAGGAGTCGGCTCTTGGAATCAGATGGCCAGCTTCAGCATCAGTCCTTCCAATGAATATTTAAGGGTTGATTTAACTTTAAATTAATTAATTAATTATTAACAAATTATTATACTTTATATTAATATAAATTAAAAAACATATTATATATTAATATAAATATAAATTAATATATATAAAAAGTAATTATAAATTATTAATTATTTAATAAATTATTAATTAATTTAATTTTATTAAATTAAATTTATTCTATTTAAAAGAATAGTGTTCTTTTCTGGCTCTGTAGGGGGCGATGATGAGTTGCTGCTTGCTATGTTTGAGTTTACCTGGCTAGGTATCTTTGGTGAACTTTCTGTAAAATATCAGTGTATCATTTTGAGGCATGATCCTCTGTCTCAAAAATGTATATGACTATGCCCTCAATTTCTAACAGGCAGAACAGGCTCAGAGCTTCTGAGAATCTGCTTCCCAGTTTATAATCTTTAGTATGACTCCAATAAAAATTCCCTCTTTTCTTCTTAATTCTTAATTGAATTTTCCTCAACAAAGCACAGTAAAGAAGATTTTATTTTGGGGTGGGCTCTGTCAACACTTGTAAAGGAACCAGTACAGTGGGATTTTGTATTGGGTGAGAGAGATTGGGCTGAATAGAATGGGAAAGATCAGGAGCTGACTGTGGCTCAGATCATGAACTCCTTATTGCAAAATTCAAACTTAAATTGAAGAAAGTAGGGAAAACCACTAGACCGTTCAGGTATGACCTAAATCAAATCCCTTACAATTATACAGTGGAAGTGACAAATAAATTCTAGGGATTAGATCTGATAGACTAAGTGCCTGAAGAACTGTGGATGGAGGTTTGTGACTTTGTACAGGAGGCAGGGATCAAGACCATCCCCAAGAAAAAGAAATGCAAAAAGGCAAAATGGTTGTATGAGGAGGCCTTACAAATCGCTGTGAAAAGAAGAGAAGCAAAAGGCAAAAGAGAAAAGGAAAGATATACCCATTTAAATGCAGAGTTCCAAAGAATAGCAAGGAGAGATAAGAAAGCCTTCCTCAGTGGTCAATGCAAAGAAATAGAGGAAAATGATAGAATGGAAAAGATTATAGATCTCTGCAAGAAAATTAGAGATACCAAGGGAACATTTCATGCAAAGATAGGCACAATAAAGGACAGAAATTGTATGGACCTAACAGAAGCAGAAGATATTAAGAAGAGGTGGCAAGAATATATGGAAGAACTATACAAAAAAAGATCTTCATGACCTAGATAATCATGATGGTGTGATCACTCACCTAAAGCCAGACATCCTGGATGTGAAGTCAAGTGGGCCTTAGGAAGCATCACTATGAACAAAGCTAAGTGGAGGTGATGGAATTCCAGTTGAGCTATTTCAAATCCTGAAAGAGGAAGCTGTGAAAGTGCTGCACTCAATATGCCAGCAAATTGGGAAAACTCAGCAGTGGCCACAGGACTGGAAAAGGTCAGTTTTCATTCCAATCCCAAAGAAAGGCAATGCCAAAGAAAGCTCAAACTACTACACAATTGCACTCATCTCACATGCTAGCAAAGTAATGCTCAAATTCTCCAAGCCAGGCTTCAACAATACCTAAATCATGAACTTCCAGATGTTCAAGCTGGTTTTAGAAAAGGCAGAGGAACCAGAGATCAAATTGCCAACATCAGCTGGCTCATGTAAAAAGCAAGAGAGTTCCAGAAAAACATCTATTTCTGCTTTATTGACTATGCCAAAGCCTTTGACTGTATGGATCACAATAAACTGTGGAAAATTCAAGAGATGGGAATACCAGACCACCTGACCTGCCTCTTGAGAAATCTGTATGCAGGTCAGGAAGCAACAGTTAGAACTGGATATGCAACAACAGATTGGTTCCAAATAGGAAAAGGAGTACGTCAAGGCTGTATATTATCACCCTGCTTATTTAACTTCTATGCAGAGTACATCATGAGAAACGCTGGACTGGAAGAAACACAAGCTGGAATCAAGATGGCTGGGAGAAATATAAATAACCTCAGATATGCAGGTGACACCACCCTTATGGCAGAAAGTGAAGAGGAACTAAAAACCCTCTTGATGAAAGTGAAAGTGGAGAGTGAAAAAGTTGGCTTAAAGCTCAACATTCAGAAAATGAAGATCATGGCATCCGGTCCCATCACTTTATGGCAAATAGATGGAGAAACAGTGGAAACAGTGGCCGACTTTATTTTTGGGGGCTCCAAAATCACTGCAGATGGTGACTGTAGCCATGAAATAAAAAGACACTTACTCCTTGGAAGAAAAGTTTATGACCAACCTAGACAGCATATTAAAAAGAAGACACATTACTTTGCCAACAAAGGTCCGTCTAGTCAAGGCTATGGTTTTTCCAGTGGTCATGTGTGGATGTGAGTGTTGAACTATAAAGAAAGCTGAGTGCCAAAGAATTGATGCTTTTGAACTGTGGTGTTGGAGAAGACTCTTGAGAGTCCCTTGGACTGCAAGGAGATCCAACCAATTCTAAAGGAAATCAGTCCTGAAATATTCATTGGAAGGACTGATGCTGGAGCTGAAATTCCAATACTTTGGGCACCTGATAGGAAGAGCTGACTCATTGGAAAAGACCCTGATGCTGGGAAAGATTGAAGGCGGGAGGAGAAGGGGATGATAGAGGATGAGATGGTTGGATGGCATCACTGACTCAATGGACGTGAGTTTGAACAAGCTCTGGGAGATGGTGATGGCCAGGGACAACTGGGGTGCTGCAGCCCATGGGGTCACAAAGAGTCAGACATGACTGATTGACTGAACTATTTCCATATATGAAAATCAAAATTTCTATGTTTCCTATATGAAAATATGGGTGTATATTTCCATTCAAGAAAATCAGATTTTTGTATTTTCTATGTGAAATATGGGTGTGTATCTCTGTATGTGGACATTTTATTTTCTATATTTCCTTTATGAAAATAGGAGTTCAGATTTTAGTTTAGCTCTTGATAGTTTTTTTTTCTCTCCTGCAGATTCTGTCCCTTATAGAGGCTGTTGCCAATGTACATTCCCACTGACAGTGTGCGTGTGTTCCCTTTCCTCCAGGCTCTTTCCTGCCTTTATTGTTTGTGAACTTGTGAGGATGTCCATTTTGAATGGTGGGATTTGATTTCTCGTTGCCATTTTGTTCGGCATTCCTGCAGCAATTAGGAATGCTGAGCATCATGTCCCATGAGGCTGTGTGGTATTTTACTTAATTTCTTTTTAAAGAGTGTGAGAAAAATTTACCAGTGTGTCATGGTCTTTGTAGACCGGGACCTGGGGACTGGAGTTGATGAGAAGAGGGACACAGGGGACCCAAGTCTCAAGTGAAACAAGGGTGGTTTATTTGCAGAAATGCATGTTTATATATCTTCATACAAGACAGCTTTAGGCAGTAAAAAAAAAAAATGGAGCAAAAACAACGCCAAGCAAATAACAATCTTCAAAGGGCCAGAAAGCATTCAATATCTTGAGTAAGAGGGGCATAACTGAATAGATTAAATTTAAGTAAGGTCAGTGAAGGGAGTCACTGAAGGGTCACTGAAGGGTCACTGAAGGGAATCCAAGCAGGTGCCCCTTCTCATGATCTCAGTCCTGAGAACTGCATGCAGCTCTGCTGGCTCTTGTTTTCCAGGAACTGATAAGGAATAGAGTGTCCTTGAGAAACAGCACACAAAAGAAGAACATATTGGATCCCTTAAAGTGGAAGTCCCCTGACACCAGTGGCAAGTGACTTTTAGACAGTCAGGCATGTTTGGAATTTATTTCGACAGTCTCTGCCACAGGACATTTGCTGAGGGCAGCTGCACAGCTGTGCCCCAGGCCTTGGGAGTTAGATGTGCCAGGAAGCACCAGTGTCACGCTGCAGTCACAGGAAGTGTCCACAAAGAGCAGTACTTCTCCACACCTGCCCTTGGTTGCTGCAGCAAACAGAGCCTGAGGAAAAGCTGGCTTCCTGGACTGTGAAATAGAGTGGAATGTGCCTGGGCAAACATGAAAGGCTTCTGTCCCAGTACTTCTTCCCTCTAAAGCTTCACACCCTTAACCCCCAGATTAATCCTAGTGGGGGCCACAGCTCCCAGCTGAGGGGGCTAAGCTGCCTAGGAGGTTACATTGTGAGTAAGGGGGCTTGAGCTGGGGATGCCAGCACCAGGAAAAATGGAAGCTTGGTGACCACTGCCTCCAGTATCCTCGAGGACTTGATCTACCTCTGGACTCTGGTCCCAGGCAGAACCAAGCAGACAGCAGAGATTTAAAAAGGGCTCAATGAAGGGCACCTTGCCAGGCAGTCTGGACCTCACCCCAGGCCAGCAGTGGGCGCCAAGCCTGTTCGGGCTCCAGGGATGGGATAGCAGCCCCAGTTAGGGAGATCAGAGGGAGTCAAGTCAGAACTGCTTTTCTGTCCTCTCCTTTCACGCCAGGCCAGTGCTGTGTTGGAGTACTGTTGCTCTTGTTCTCGGTGTGTGGCCACCCAGTTCAGGTGTCACATATCCATGAGGCATCTCTAGGCTTTTTTTTTGGGGGGGAGGGCGGTTTCCCATAGAAGGTGGAGCCAGAGTGTTGAGCATCAGGCCCTTTCGGATTATCTAATCTCAGATACAGTTTTCTGTGTATACAAGGAAGTGAGGAAGGAAGGAAGGGGATAACCCTTGTGCTTAATCTCTTAGAGATACAGGTATCTGTGTATATGAGAAAGGCAGGCAAGCAGGGAAGCAGGAAGGACCCAAGTGGATAATCCTTGTAAATGGCAACCTACTCCAGTATTCTTGCCTGAAGGATCCCATGGACAGAGAAGCCTGGCAGGTCCATGGGGTTGCAAGAGTCGGACACTACTTATTGATGATAAACTACAGATACAGATTTCTGTGTCTATGTTCATCCCAAACTCCTAATTTATTCCCAGCTGTTCACTGTGTTTTATTTTTTTTCATGGATCCTTTTGTTTGAATTCTGAGTCTCTTGTTGAGTTGTACATTCATTCTTTTGTATCTTTCTCTCTCTCTTTTTTAAAAATATTGCCTAGAAAGGACATGGTATATTATTGCTTCCTCTGTCTGACTGAATTCCCTTAGTGTATGATTATTTAAAGTCCATCCCTGTGGCTCCCAGTGTCATAATTTCTTAATTTTGGTGTTGGTTTTTCATGGATATGTACCACAACCTGTTTTGCAATTCATCTGTCAGAATCTTTGCTGGTTCTCTGTCTTAGCTATCGAGACTAGTGCTGCAGTGCTCGTTTGGGTTCATGTACCTTTTACTGATACTTTTTTTTTGGGATATAAATTCAGCTGTGGGAATGTCAATTTCTAGCCTTAGCCTCCCTTGAGAGATTTTTTCAGACATTCGGAGACTGTTGACTTCCTGATTGTTGATTTTTTGGAACGTTTTCCTCCCGTGCTGGCCACAGGTCATTTTCTGAGGGCAGCTGTCATGAATGGAACCCCAGGCCACTTGAATTGAGGTGCCTGTTAGCAACGGTGACCATGTGATTACAGAAAATGTCCACAGGCAGCAGCAGTTTTTCATGCCCACCTTTGGTTCCTGGGGGCAAGTAGAGCCTTAGGACAAGTTGGCTTCCTGGGCTGTGAAATAGAGTGGAATGTGCCTGAATAGGCAGGAAAGGGCTTGAGTTTCACTACGTCTTCCCCCTAAAGCATCTCACTAACAGCCCGGTCGACGGTACACCGCTAAGGGTGCTTAGGTGCTTGGAGGCTGCACTCTCAGGAAGGAGGCTTGAGCTGGGATCCCCAGCACCAGAAGAGGTTGAGGCTAGCTGAATTTTGACTTGAAATTCCTCAGGGCCTTGATGCCACGCCGGACACTTGTCCCAGCCAGACGTAGCACACAGTAGGCCTTTAAATAGTGTTCAACGAGGGACACCCTGCTAGGCTGTTTCGACCCCACCCCAGTTCGACAGTGGGACTCAAGCCTGGTCGGCCTCTAGGGATGGGATAGCATCTTAAGTCAGGAAGGTTGGACATAGAACAGTAGGCCCTGCTTTCCCTCCCTTTTGTTTAGCATCTTGCCAATACTCCCAGCAGCGTAGTCCATTTGCCAGACTGTGATAATTGTCACCAGATCGCTGCCTGATCCAGGCATTAAGTCATCGGTGGGGTACTCTATGGTTTTGGCGGGGGTACTTTTTGCCTTTGAAGGTGGAACAGAGTGTTGAGCATCAGATCCTCATGCCTTTTCTACCTCAGATACACTTTTCTGTGCTAGAAAGCAGGATGAGAGGAGAAAATTTCTAAGGATCATTTCTTAGGACTACAGATTTCTGTGTATTTGTGGAGGGAAGGAAGGAAGGAGGAGGATAGTCCATGTGGATTATTTATTAAAGGTACAGATTCGTTGTTGCTTTAGGTACTTTTGCGCTAATCCAGACCCTTCACTTAATTTATTTTTTTCCCGATACCATTTGTTTGGCTTTGAGTTCTGAGAGTCTCTTTTGGGTAGTCAGTTTGTTGACTGGTATATCTGCTCTCATTTGACCTGGATGAGCCCTCATATACCAGGGTCTTCCTCTGCCTGATGACTTCCCTTTGCCTATGATCCTTCAGGGTCCGTACTTGTGTCTCCCAGTGTTATGATTCCCTAATTTCAGTGTCTGTTTTTTATGAGTAAAAAATAGTCTACCAGATATATGTACCACATCTTGTTTAAGCTTTAATTTCTCGTTGGGGATTTTGCAGACTGTGTGTCTTGGCTACTGGAAGGAAGTAGTACTGGAGGTATATGATGGGGTGCCTGTGCCTTTTGGTTGGTGGTGTTCTCAGGATATAGGCCAAGCTGAGGGAATGTCAGATCCTAGGCTTAGCCCAACTTGATGGCTTTTTCCAAGCATTCACAGACTGTCCATTCTCGTGCCTGCTACCAATGTATATTCCCACTGGCAGTCTAGGGGGATTCTTTTTCCTCTGGACCTTCTCCTGCATTTATTGTCTGTAGACTTGTGATGCTGGCCATTGTGAGTGTTGGGATTTGATTTCCCCTTCTCCTTTTCATTGGCATTCCAGCAGCAATTAGGGATGCCGAGCATCTTGTTTGGTGGGGCAGGTTTGGTGTGATTATACCTTCTTTTTTTTCCCTTAAATGGTTGGAGGACAGTTTACCTTTGGCAGTTGGCTTCTTGAAAGTTGGCTGTGTTTGGAATTTATTTCTCTGGAATCAGCTGCAGGACATTTCCTGAGGGCAACTGTCATTAAGGGAACCCCAGACCTTGTGAATTGCCTGTTAGCAAGGGTGATCAATGGCAAGCCACTCCAGTACTCTTGCCTGGAAAATCCCATGGACGGAGGAGTCTGGTGGGCTGCCGTCCATGGGGTCGCTAGGAGTCGGACACGACTGAGCGACTTCCCTTTTGCTTTTCACTTTCACACATTGGAGAAGGAAATGGCAACCCACTCCAGTGTTCTTGCCTGGAGAATCCCAGGGACGGGGAAGCCTGGTGGGCTGCCGTCTATGGGATCGCACAGAGTCGGACACGATTGAAGCGACTTAGCAGCAGCAGCAGCAGCAGCAGCAGCAGCAAGGGTGATCATGTTGTAGTTACAGAAAATGTCCTCAAGGCGGCAGCACTCTTCATTCACACCTTTGGTTCCTGGGGGCAACCGGAGCCTTAGGGGCAGTTGGCTTCCTGAGCTTAAAAAGAGTGGAATATCCTGAGGAGACAGCCGAGGGCTCAGTCTCACTAGTTTTACCCACCATATAAGTGAAAGTGAAAGTCGCTCAGTCGTGTCCGACTCTTTGCAACCCCATGGACTATATGGTCCATGGAATTCTCTAGGCCAGAACACTGGAGTGGGTGGCCTTTCCCTTCTCCAGGGGATCGTCCCAACCCAGGGATCGAACCAAGGTCTCCCACATTGCAGGCGGATTCTTTACCAGCTGAGCCACATCTCACAAACACCCAGTCCAGACTAATCCCTTCAGGGTCACTGCTGAGGGCGCTAAGGTGCTTGGAGGTTGCGCGCTCAGGAAGGAGGCGTGTGCTGGGATTCCAAGCACCAGGAGAGGTTGAGGCTAGCTGAATTTTGCCTTGAAATTTCTCAGGCCCTTGATGCCACGGGAAACTCTTGTCCCAGCCAGACAAAGCACTCACTATACCTTTAAAAAGTGTTCAATGTAGGTCACCTTGCCAGGCTGTGTCAACCTCACCCCCATTCAACAGTGGGATCCCAGCCTGTTCACCCTCCAGAGATGGGATAGCATCCCAAGTCAGGGAGGTCGGACCTAATACAGTCGACACTGCTTTTCTTTAATATCTTGCCAATACTCCCTGCAGCACAGAATCCCATTTGCTATATTATGATTATTGTCACTGAACAACCGCGTAATTCAGGTATTAAGTCATCTATGGAGTATCTCATAGGTTTTTTGGGACTTTTTGCCTTAGGAGGTCGAGCAGAGTGGTGAGCATCAAGTCGTGCATTTTCTACCTCAGAAACACTTTTCCGTGACTAGAAAGCAGGAAGATAGGAGATAATTATTGTGGATTATCTCTTAGAGCTACGGATTTCTGAGTCTATTTGGATGAAAGGAAGGAAAGAGGAAGATAATGCATGTGGATGGTTTATTACAGGTACAGATTTGTTGTTGCTTTAGGTACTTCCCCCTTAAATTTTCCAGGCCTTCCACCTTATTTATTTATTCTGAAATGGTTTGACTTTGGATTCTCACAGTCTCTGGGATGTGAATTTGTTGATTTTTACATCTGTTCTCATTTGACCTAGTGAAAAAAAAGTGAAAGTCACTCAGTCATGTCCAATTCTTTGCAACCCCATGGACTATACAGTCCATGGAATATACTCCAGGCCAGAATATTGGAGTGGGTAGCCTTTCCCTTCTCTAGGAATCTTCCCAACCCAGGAATCGAACCCAGGTCTCCCACATTACAGGCAGATTCTTTACCAACTGAGCCACAGGGAAGTCCAAGAATACTGGAGTGGGCAGCTTATCCCTTCTCCAGCAGATCTTCCTGACCCAGGAATCGAACTGGGGTCTCCTGCACTGCAGGCAGATTCTTTACCAACTGAGCTATGAGGGAAGCCCTCATAGATGAGACCACATATATCAGGATTTTACTCTGCCTGACTGACTTCACTTTACCTATCATCCTTCAAGGTACATCCCAGTGTCTCCTAGTATTGCTGCTGCTGCTAAGTCACCTCAGTCGTGTCCGACTCTGTGTGACCCCATAGACGGCAGCCCACCAGGCTGTTCCGTCCCTGGGATTCTCCAGGCAAGAACACTGGAGTGGGTTGCCATTTTCTTCTCCAGTGCAAGAGAGTGAAAAGTGAAAGTAAAGTCACTCAGTCGTGTCCGACTCTTAGCGGCCCCATGGACGGAGGAGCCTACAGGCTCCTCCGTCCATGGGATTTTCCAGGCAAGAGTCCTGGAGTGGGTGCCAGTGCCTTCTCCAATTACGTGATTGTGGAGTCTGTGCTTATGTATCGGCCCCATGGACTGTAACCAGGCTCCTCCGTCCCTGGGATTTTCCAGGCAAGAGCACTGGAGTGGGTGCCATTGCCTTCTCCGCTCCTAGTGTTATAGTTCCCTAACTTCGGTGTCTGTTTTTGAGTGAGAAATAGTCTTGTTAAGCTTTAATCTCTTGTTGGGGTCTTTGCAGGCTGTGTGTCTTGGCTCCTAGAAGGAAAAGTGCTGGAGGTTTGTTGGGGTGCATGTGCCTTTTGATTGGTGGTGTTCTCTGGATATAGGCCAATGTGCAGGAATGTCAGATCCTAGGCTTAGCCTGATTTGACAGTTGTTTTCAGGCATTCGGAGACTGTCCTTCCAATGTGTGTTCCCACTGACAGCCTAGGGGGAATCTTTTCCCTCCAGATTCTCTCCCACATTTATTGCCTTAGACTGGTGATGTTGGCAAGTGTGAGTGTTGTGTTTTGATTTTCCACTGTCCTTTTGATTGGCGTTCATGCAGCAATTAAGAGATTCTGAGCATATTGTTTTGTGGTGGAGGTTTGGGTATGTTTATTCTTTTCTTTTCTTTTTTTTTTCTTTAAAGCATGTGAGGACCATTTACCTATGGCAGTTGGCTTTCTATAAGTCAACTGTGTTTGGAATTCATTTCTCTGGTGCCTGCTGCAAGTGTTGCAGAATTTGGACCATCGAGAAACCAAGCACCACACTCAGAGAGTTGGAGAACTCAGGTTTATTATGCTGGTGGGTCCACAGGAGTTAACACTTTCCAGCTCTGAGCCCCAAACAACGGGGTTACAAAGTTTTTATAGGCAATGCATGACACCAGACTTTAGTGGGCAGTGCTGACTATTAATAGGCTAGTTTAAACTAGGGGTTTCCAACATGCTCTGGGATCAGCTGTTAGGACACAGCAGGGGGGATGCCTGACCTTTATACAAACTTGCTTAAGCAGGATTACAGGGGCTGGGTAATTGACAAGGGTGAGAGAGCTAAATTTCAGCTCCTAGCATTGTTGTAAGTTTCCATTTCCTGCCCCTCCCCCCAAACTATGTAACTTATGTGACTTTGCAAGGAGCAAGCTGACTTACAGAAGCAGACCCAGCATGAAGTTATTTCTACCTGGGTTTAAGTTTTAAAATTTCCTCTTCAATCCCCACTCTTGATGTCCCTCAAATCTTATAAGGCATCAACCTCTTGATCTTCTTGGCTCAGGGGCTGATAACCTTTCATGGCTAGGAGGTGTGTGGTGGCCCTTCAGTCTGCGATGGCCTCAGCTAGGCTGGAAGTTGTCCTCACAAATAATGGCAAGGGGCAAGGTAAGAGGAGGCAAGTCCCAAGGAGGACTATTTCCACTACAGTTGTGAATTCTCCGAGATAAGAAAACCATCCCCCAAATAGCTCTCTGGGATTCCATCCCTTCCAAGTCTGGACTGGGACATGAGCTATGTTAGCCATCTTTCTGGTTATTTCTTCTATAACCTTGCCATTATCATCTATCTCTAGGCAACAGTTGCTAAGATTGGACTTTCCACAGACGCCCCCCTCTGCAGCCAGTAAGTAATCCAGAGCC
The DNA here is from genome assembly GCF_032452875.1 of Bos javanicus. Lineage (NCBI taxonomy): Eukaryota > Metazoa > Chordata > Mammalia > Artiodactyla > Bovidae > Bos > Bos javanicus. The sequence continues at coordinate 157,367,178 of NC_083868.1, forward strand.
AGGCAATTTTGATAAATAGCATTACACATCCTGGTTTGTTGTTCTGCCAATAAATTAAGATCCTTAGCCATTTCATTAGTAATGATTTCAATCCCTGCCTGGAGCTGGATAATTCTGTTAAGCGTGTAAATTGGGGTTTGGTAGCCCCAGGACCCATCTTCTGCCCATGTAGCTAGCCTGTAGTATTGGATTATGCGTTCAGGAGACCACTCATCATCTTTCCAGTCTCCAGTCTGTAGAGACCTGCGCTTTTTGGTGGGGCCTCTGTCTTTATATACGGGGACTCCCAATGATTCACCTTAGGCTAGGGAGAGTAGGAAAAAGGAAGGACAGATAGTCCCCAATACACATGCTCCTGACCTGTTGGCTGGTAAAATTGTATGTGCGTTAGTCCCACAAATCCAATATGATCCTTCTGGACGAGGCCAATGGCCTTCAGTGGACAAGTCATCCCATCACGTCTTTAAATGGGGGATGCTTGTTAGAGGGTGAGGATTAGGCTCTGTATAGTTTGGGCATCCCCACCAACCAGAAGTATGAATATTATAATATTATAATATTTTTGGCCAAGACAAGTGAGTTTTCCTACTGGAACATTGAATAATTGGCCCCACCATGCCAGACAGTTTTTGTCAATTAAAGAAGTCTTTAAATGCCAAATTCTGACCCTGGTCTTCTTGAATTCCCCTGAATTGTTGAAGGGTCTCTAGTGATCTAATTCTTTGGCTTCCCAGGGCCATTGGTCTCCCATGTTAGTTCCCCCACACACATAGCAAGAAGTAACCATTAATATCTGGGCTATGGTCTCTGCCAGGGCTAAAGACATTTTTAGTTTTGGCTGGAATAGGAAGAGGACCACTTTCAGTCTCTTCATAAAAAGAATGGAAGAGCCTGTGTGTGGAAATCCAGAGAGGAATAGAAATGCTCTGGAATAGCAATGCAGTTCCTGGGTCAGGACCTCTCCTATTAATATAGATGCTGATCTGGTGACCCTCTTCCCATCTTGAGTCCCCAGGGTTGAAGACAGTGAAATTGACTGGGTTACACGTCCCCAGCTTACATTTGGGATCAACAGTTCCCTTTTGGAGGAGTGTTACTTTGTCCTTATTCTCCCAGGTCACCTCTATATTTTCCCAGGTTGCTCATCTGACACAGGCCCAGGTCAATCTGTGAAGAAAGGGGCCTTCATATCACCCAGTGTTATGGGATACTGGCTTACACATGTATTTGTCATTGAATGTGCATTCTTGTTCCCATGACAAGCCTCCACCATTCAGAGTACTGGGGTTACTGGGGTTTTTGTGAGCAGCACTCTCATCAAAGTGCACCATCACTGGGCTTTCTAAATTCGTAATCTATGTCGGGCTGACCCAGAGCCTCCGTCTGAGTGGCGAACCTCTAACCATGGGCTTTCTAAATTCGTAATTTGTGTCTGGTTCATCCAGAGCCCTCCTTCTAAGTGGTGAACCTCTAACCAGTCTTCACTGGGAGGGGAACTGGGGTCAAAACGGATGTCTGGCATTAGTGTTGACAAATAGAATAGGTTGTTTTGTTAAGTACACAAGTTTCGACATCTCCTTGGCAAGAGAAGTGAGTATGGTAAAGCAAGGTCCAAGCGACCCCCTGACCTGATCTAGTCATGCGAATGCATGAAATACATGTGGGGTCTATTTTACTTTCTAATACACTACAGCTCAGCAGGATATAAACCACTGTTACCCAAAACATTTGATTCTACGGAACAATCCCACTACCTTTAGGTAGATTGTAGTCAAGATACTCTTGTGTCTGACCCACAGAAGGCATCAAGGCCAGTAGAGTAACCAGTCCCCATTCAGCAGGGTGTGGTCATAACCCTAACTCTCTGATGTCTCTAGTTGAAAAAAGGGGGGTGTCTGACTGGGGAGTGATTAGAAGAGGTACCTAATAAGGATGATACTCCCCACTATGATGAGATAGCAGACAGCTAATAGCAGCTTCTGAGCCAAATTCCAGTCCTGGGGAGTGGCTGAAGATATTCCTATAGCAAAGAGCACGGCAGTAATGTTGATCAAGGAAAGGAGCCGGGGTGTCCGTGGAAGCCCATTTATATCCCAATGACTGGATTCTCAAGCTTCCATCATGTGTCGACCAACCAGCTGCCGGGATGTGGCTGGAGCAGGGCTGCAGAATTCTCAAGCTTCTGCTGTGCATTGACTAGTCAGCTCCCCGTGACTGGAGCAGGGCTCGGTGTCATTTGTGGGTGAGGGCTGTCACTTGGATCTGGACCTTGAGTGAGTTCTCAGGGTCTCGAACTGCTTTCCAGATGTCCTTGTCGAGGGGAGCCACTGCTACCTTGATTCTGGTGTGGTGAATCCAGCGGGTGACGCCTGTAACTTTAACAGCAGTAGGGGTTGCAAGGACGACCGTATGGGGGCCTGTCCAAACTGGCTGAAGTGGTTCCTTTTTCCAATCTTGAACCCATACTTCATCTCCTGGCTGATAGGCATAAACCCAATTGCCCAAAGGAATGAGAGTCCTTTTTAAGGTTTCTTGGGTTATACTTCTCCCAGGGCCTGGAGGTATTGGGGCATCTCCAGGTCAGCTAGTTGTTGGTCAAGCTTGGTCTTCCATATAAGATCTCAAAGGGAGAATAGCCTGAGACCTTGGGGTGCATCAGACTTGGAGCAAGGCTAGGAGGAGCATGTCAACCCCAGATAACTGGGTCTCCTGACAGAGCTTAGCTAATGTAGTCTTGAGGGTCCGATTCATGTGCTCAATTTGCCCAGAGCTTTGTGGCCTGTAAGCAGTGTGGAGCTTCCATTTGACTTCCAATGTCTTGGACAAAGTCTGGATTATTTCTGACACAAAGCCTGGCCCTTGTCAGACCCTATGGAGACAGGCAGCCCATATCTCAGGATCATGTCTCTTAGCAGGGCCTTGGCCACCTCTCGTGCCCATTCAGTGCACGTGGGGTAGGCTTCAGCCCCTCCTGAGTAGGTGCAGACTACCACAAGGAAAACTTATGGTCCCTATAGGGCTTGACTTCAGTTAAGTCCACTTCTAGATCTTCAAAGGGCAGTGTCCCCGGTGTCTGCACCCCTGGGCTGGGTCTTGCTCTTTGGCTGGCATTGTTTTGTGCACAAGTCACACACCTAGCGCTGATCTGGGCGCAGGGTTGGGAGCTTAGGAGTGGAATAGTAATGCCTCAGCAAACTTTCCAGCGCAGTTTTCCCAAGTGAGTTGTCTCATGGTGCTGTTCACCAGTTGGACTGCTGTGTTGCTGGGAACAAATAGTCTTTGGTCTGGAAGCTTCCACCAGCCCTTTTTTCCTTTTGTGCCTCCCTCATCTAAAGCCCATTGATCTTCTTCCTTGGTACAGCTTGGGGATGGAGGCAATTCTGATGCCAAGAGGACCTTGGAGATTGGCTCAGGGCCCACTGTGGGACTCAGTTGGGTTGCCACCTCCTTCACTGCCTGGTTGGCAAACTGATTCCCTCTGCTGACTGGATCAGTTTCTCTTTGATGGCCTTTGCAATGGATGACAGCCATTTTGGAAGGCTTCCAGGCTGGCTCTAACAGCTGAAGGATTTCTTCTTTGTTTTTGATCTCCTTTCCCCCTGCTGTCAGTAGTCCCCTATCTTTATAAATGGCTCTGTGATCATGTAGAGTAGCAAAGGAGTACCTTGAGTCAGTGTAGATGTTAATTCACTTCCCTTTGGCGTCCCTTAGCGCCTGGTTGCGTGCCCACAGCTCAGCCTGTTGTGCCGACCAGCCTTGTGTAACAGTCTCATCTGTTGTCGTTACTGCATAGCCCGCCTTGCACTGTGCATCCTGGATGGAACTGCTCCAGTCCTGGGCTCTGGAGGGGAGTGTCTACCAGGTTTCGCCTCCTTGAATACATTTCATTTATGACCTAGAATCCAGCCATTGTTCATGGCTGGTAGCAGCAACCACCTTTCATCTTGGGAGCTTGTTCAGGAATCTTCAGGACAAAGTAAGGACACTTGGAGCTCTAGTTCTTTGTTCTCCTAGCAAACATGTATTCTGCTGTACTTTACTAACTCTACTGTTTACCTGTGTTTGTGACTGATTGAAAGAGATGCACGTGTGTGAAACGAGAGCTGTGTCCTAATCTGCAGTTCCATGGTGACCTCATATGGTTTATGGAAGAAACCCTGTTGGGAAATTATACTGACCCGCTAATGTCAAGAGGCACCCAGTGTCTCCTCTGGGGGAGTGGCCAGAGATGGATGGAGCGTGCAGTCTGAACTCTCCTTTCTTGGTCAAAACTCTCCGGTCTCTTTGACCATTTCACAACTTCCTGGAAATTAGAACTACTAACCTAATCTGTTGGAGAAGGCAATGGCAACCCACTCCAGTGTTCTTGCCTGGAGAATCCCAGGGACAGGGAAGCCTGGTGGGCTGCCATCTATGGGGTTGCACAGAGTCGGACATGACTGAAGCGACTTAGCAGCAGCAGCAGCAGCAGCTGGCTTTCTTCAAGTTGGTTCCACCTAAGACTCAGAACTGATAATGGCTCAACAAACCGGTATGTTTTATTCATGGAAATGTTCTCTCAAGCTGTATTAATGAGACCATGTATTTGTTTGTAATCTACCTTTCTTCAATATTCACGTTAATTGCTGTATGGCCCAGGATGACTCACCTTGTGCCAATGATTTCTCAAAGTACATGTTGTGGGTGAGGGGCCTGGTGCCACTGTCTCAGTTTTTGCCATTTCTTTTCTCTAATTAGCAGCTTGCTAATAGGTATATAGTTCAGTTCACTTCAGTTGCTCAGTCGTATCTGACTCTTTGCGACTCCATGAATCTCAGCACACCAGGCCTCCCTGTCCATCACCAACTCCCGGAGTTCACTCAGACTACGTCCATCGAGTCAGTGACGCCATCCAGCCATCTCATCCTCTGTCGTCCCCTTCTCCTCCTGCCCCCAATCCCTCCCAGCATCAGAGTCTTTTCCAATGAGTCAACTCTTCACATGAGGTGGCCAAAGTACTGGAGTTTCAGTTTCCAGTACTCTTGCTTGGAAAATCCCATGGACGGAGGAACCTGGTAGGCTACAGTCCACAGGGTCTCGAAGAGTCAGACGCGACTGCGCAACTTCACATCACTTAACTTCAGTAAGCCGTGGTGGTCAAGTTGTAGTTACAGGAAACGTCCGCAGGCGGCCCACCTTTGGTTCCTGGGGTCAATCAGAGCCTTAGGGCAAGCTGGCTTCTTGGGCTGAGAAAGAGTGAAATGTACTTGAGCAAACAGGAAAGGGCTCGAGTTTCACTTGTGGTTTTCCGTACTTTCTTCATTTTTAGTCTGTCTTGCAATAAGGAGTTCGTGATCTGAGCCACAGTCAGCTTTCTGTCATGTTTTTGCTGACTGTATAGAGCTTCTCCAATTTTGGCTGCAAAAATTATAATCAATCTGATTTTGGTATTGACCATCTGGTGATGTCCATGTGTAGAGGAGCAACCAGAACCTTAGGGAAAGTCCTGTTCCTGGATTGTCAACTAGAGTGGAATGTGCCAGAAGAAACACCCAGGGGTTGTGTCCCATTCCTTCTTCCTTACCCCTATCCCCTGGACAAATCCCAGTTCTTCCAAAAGCACTCTGCAGAGGCTGCTGTCATCTGTAAGTGTGGTGACCCGAAGAAGCAGGCTGGAGGTGGGAACCCAGCCCAGAGCACATGGAGACCAGGGGACTTTTCAAATCTCTTAGCCTGGAGGCTCCACTGTCCTTTGGGTGCAATAGGCTTGCACTTACTTCAGAAGGACCACTTGCATCTGGAGGCTGTGGGTCCGTGCAGAGGGGAATGGGCATTTCAGGTCCCAAAGGAGGTTTTGTTGGCTGGTGCATCTTCCCCAGCTCCATCAGGCCAAGACAGTCCATTTGTGGAACCCAGGCTTGCCCAGGCTCCAGGTCACAATGGCCTGAGGGAAATAGAGTCAGCATTTTCTTTTTTTTTTAATTTTTATTTTATATTGGTGTAGAGATGACTTGGATTTCCCTGGTAGCTCAGCTGGTAATCTGCCTGCAATGCGGGAGATATGGGTTCAGTCCCTGGGTTGGGAACATCCCTTGGAGGACGGCATGGCAACCCACTCCAGTATTCTTGCCTGGAGAACCCCCATGGACAGAGCAGCCTGGGGGCCTACAGTCCATGGGTCACAAAGAGCTGGACACGACTGAGCAGCGCAGCACAGCACAGCACAGAGGCAGCTTACAATGTGGTGTGGCACGTTTGCTGTTTTTCTTTTTTGAAGTGTACAGGAACGTGATTCACTTATGCGTAAACGTATGTTGTTATTCAGTCACCCGGTTGTGTCTGATTCTTTGCAACCCCAGTGACTGAAGCATGCCAGGCCTCCCTGTCCCTCACCATCTCCCAAAGTTTGCTCAAGTTCATGTTCATTGCATCAGTATATGTGCTCTTTTTCAGGTTATCGTCCCATATAATTTATTATACAGCATTGAGTAGGGGTCTTCATCCTACAGTGGGTTCTTGTTGATTATTTCCTAAAGAGTAGTGTGTATATGTTCATATCCACCTGCTCATTTTTCACTGCCTACGATCTTTCCTTTTTAGTGATCGTAAAGTGCTTTTCCTATGTCTGCGAAGCCATTTCTGTTTGCTAAAAAGTTTGCTTGTATCCTTTTTTAGACTCTACCTCTAAGTGATATCCTAAGATATTTGTCTTTCCTTGTCTCACTTAACTTCACTTAGTATGATCATCTCTACTTCCTTTCTTGTTGCTGGACGTGACATGGTGTCATCCTTTTTAAGGCTGAGTGATATTCTCTGTGTGTATGCACCCCATCTTGTTCACCCATTCATCTGTCCTTCTCCACATAGATTGCTTCCATGTCTTGGCTATTCTACATCGTGTTGCCCTGAACATTGGGGTGCAACTGTCTTTTATTATTATTTTTAAATTTATTTTTAGTTGAAGCTGTAAAAATAAATAAAATTTATTGTGAACAGCAACAACAATAATTAAGCTGGTGAGCATCTTTTCATGTCCTTCATGGCCATGTCCTTCTCTGTGTCTTCTCTGGGGAAACGTTCCTTTAAATCTTTTGTCCCTATTTGATTGGTTGTTTGTTTGTTATGAGGTGTATGGGCTGTTAGTATGTTTCATAAATGAATTCCTCAGGGGTGTCTCTGTTCACTAATATTAGTTTCATTCTGGGGTTTCTCTTTTTGTTGTATTTATGGTTTCCTCTGCTGTGCCAATGCTTTTAAGTTGAATTAGGTCCCATTTGTTTATTTTTATTTGTCATTATTCTCAGAGGTGGATCAAAAAGATCTTTCTATGATCTATGTCAAAGCATGTCCTTCCTATATTTTACTCAAGAATTTCATAGTATCCATCCTTATATTTAGATATTTATATTATTTGGGCTTTATTTTTGTGTATGATGTTAGGGAGTACTCTAGTCTCACTCTCATTTTCATTGTTTAAGGAGCCTCCCCACTGTCCTCCACAGAAGCTGTTACCGGTTTACATTCCCACCAACAGTGCAGGAGAGTTCCTTTCCACCACACCCTCTCCTGGATTTATTGTTTGTTGACTTTTGGACAATGGCCATAGTTAATGGTGTGAGGAAATATTTCATTGTAGTTTGATTTGCATTTCTCTAATATTTACCAATGTTGACATATTTTCATGTTTTTTTTTTTTTTAACAGAGTGAGTAAAACTTAGATCTTGAGAGATTTGCTTCTTGAATGTTTGCTCCGTTTTGAATTCTTTTTTGATAACATACCCCAGGACATATCTTGAAAGCAGGTGTTTTTTCTCGACTGCCCTGCAGGCCTCGTAAATATTAATCTCCCACAAGCCCAGGTTTTACATTTTCTTTTAGCAGATAGAGCCACAAGGTGGCAGCATTTATCATGGCCCCTTTTTTAATCTTTAAATATAGTTTTTATTTTATATTAAAGTAGAATTGATTTCCAGGGTTGTGTTTGTTTTAGATACACAAGACATTGATTCAGTTGTTCATAAATGTGTATCTTCTTTTTCAGATTCTTTTCCTGAATAGAGTATTAGAGTGTGTTAGAGTGTATTCAGTAGTGCTCCCTATGCTATTCAGTAGGTCCTTCCTTTTTGAAAATATATTTGACATGTATTAGTTTGTATATGCGGAGAAGGCAATGGCACCCCACTCCAGTACTCTTGCCTGGAAAAATCCCATGGATGGAGGAGCCTGGTGAGCTGCAGTCTATGGGGTCGTTAAGAGTTGGACACGACTGAGCGACTTCACACTTTCATGCATTGGAGAAGTAAAAGGCAACCCACTCCAGTGTTCTTGCCTGGAGAATCCAAGGGACGGGGGAGCCTGGTAGGCTGCCGTCTATGGGGTCGCACAGAGTCGAATACAACTGAAGCGACTTAGTGGCAGCAGCAGCAGCAGCAGCAGCAGCAATTCGTATATGTTAATCCAAACCTTGTAATATATCCCTCCCCACTAAGTTTCCTTTTTAATATTCATACCTTTGTTTTCTAAGTCTGTTAGACTCTTAAAACAATAGTTCATTGGTTTGAATTAATAGATTCTACCTGTAAGTAATCTCTTACAGTGTTTGTCTCTCTCTCTGTCTTCACTTTCTGTGATAATCTCTCTGTCAGTCCATGTTACTGCAAATGGCATTAGTTTTTTTTTCCAGCTAAAGAGTATGCCTTGGTATATTTATACCTTATAGTCTACATTTTTCTGCAGATGGACATTTTGGTGGATTCTCTGTCTTGGCTATTGTAAACAGTGCTGCTATGAAAATCAGAGTGGGCAAGTTTCAAATTTTAATGTTCATCAGATCTAACCCTAGGATTGACATTGTCTGATCATAGGGTAGCTCTCTGCTTAGATTTTAAAAAACCTCTGTACTGTTCTCCATAGTGGCTACACCACAGTGAGGATTCCCTTTCTTCCACACACTTATTCTTTGTAGAATAATTCCAGTACTTATTCTTTGTAGATTTTTGTTGACAATGGGCATTCTGATCAGTGGAAGGGATACTTCATTGTAATTTTTATCAGCATTTTAAAATAATTAGTGAAGTCATTCAGTTGTGTCCAACTCTTTGCGATCCCATGGACTGTAGCCTACCAGGCTCCCCCATCCATGGAATTTCCCAGGCAAGAATATTGGCATGGGTTGCCATTTCTTTCTCCATGGATTCTTCCTGACCCAGGGATCAAACCTGGGTCTCCTGCATTGCAGCAGACACTTTACCATCTGAGCCACCAGGGAAGCCTTATAAAAAATAATTAGTGATGTTGAGTATCTTTCCATGTGGTTATATGTTATTCAGTGTGGGTACAATTCACCTCTTAAATCTGGCTTCTTGAAAGTCAGTCCTGTTTAGAAACCTTGTCCAGGATTTTACCCCAGGGCATTTCTTCAGGGCTAGTATCATTTAGAGCCTATAGACCGTGGGAAATTCTGAAGGAGATGGGAATACCAGACCACCTGACCTGCCTCTTGAGAAATCTGTATGCAGGTCAGGAAGCAACAGTTAGAACTAGGCATGGAACAACAGACTGGTTCCAAATAGGGAAAGGAGTTCGTCAAGGCTGTATATTGTCACCCTGTTTGTTTAACTTCTATGCAGAGTACATCATGAGAAATGCTGGACTGGAAGAAACACAAGCTGGAATCAAGATTGCTGGGAGAAATATCAATAACCTCAGATATGCAGATGACACCACCCTTATGGCAGAAAGTGAAGAGGAACTAAAACGCCTCTTGATGAAAGTGAAAGTGGAGAGTGAAAAAGTTGGCTTCAAGCTCAACATTCAGAAAACTAGGCATCTGGTCCCATTACTTCATGGGAAATAGATGGGGAAACAGTGGAAACATTGTCAGACTTTATTTTTCTGGGCTCCAAAATCACTGCAGATGGTGACTGCAGCCATGAAATTAAAAGACGCTTACTCCTTGGAAGGAAAGTTATGACCAACCTAGATAGCATATTCAAAAGCAGAGACATTACTTTGCCAACAAAAGTTCACCTAGTCAAGGCTATGGTTTTTCCTGTGGTCATGTATGGATGTGAGAGTTGGACTGTGAAGAAGGCTGAGCGCCAAAGAATTGATGCTTTTGAACTATGGTGTTGGAGAAGACTCTTGAGAGTCCCTTGGACTGCAAGGAGATCCAACCAGTCCATTCTGAAGGAGATCAGCCCTGGGATTTCTTTGGAAGGAATGATGCTAAGGCTGAAACTCCAGTACTTTGGCCACCTCATGCGAAGAGTTGACTCATTGGAAAAGACTCTGATGCTGGGAGGGATTGGGGGCAGGAGGAGAAGGGGACGACAGAGGATGAGATGGCTGGATGGCATCACTGACTCGATGGACGTGAGTCTGAGTGAACTCTGGGAGTTGGTGATGGACAGGGAGGCCTGGCGTGCTGCGATTCATGGGGTCGCAAAGAGTCGGACACGACTGAGCGACTGATCTGATCTGATCTGATAGACCTTGTGAATATTAAGAGCCCTTTGGCACTGGTTTTAAGGTGTATATATTAATCTGAAGCCGCTAAGTACTCCCTCCTCCCTACCTTTCTTTTGGTAACCCTAAGCTTCTTTTCCAAGTCTGTGAGGCCATTTCTCTTTTGTAAAGAAGTTCATTTGTATCAAGTTTTAGATTTAACCAGAAGTGATATCATATGATACTCGTCCCCCTTGTCTCCCTTCACTTAATATGATCGTCTCCACTTTCTCCCTTGTGGCTGGACATGGCATTACTTCATTCTTCTTTGTGACTGATTGACACTGCCTTGCGTCTATGTACTGCTTCCTCTGTATCCATTCGTCTGTGCTTCTACACTTCGGCTGCTACCATGTCTTAGCTTTGTACCTATGAAACTGATTGGTGTCATTTCAGGGGAGCTCTGAAGAGCTCTGGTACCATAGTCCTTTATATTAGATGGAGAATAATTCAGCAAGAGCAAAGTGGCAGATAGGACATGATTTATTAAACTAGGATGTTTGCGAGGTTTACAAGCAGGCAGGTGAGAAATACTGCCCCTTGAGAACTAGACTACAGTTTATAATCAAAGGAAAAGTGGGCAGGGGAAGAAGACCTTCTTTGTCTTTCTTGAGAAGATGGCACATTTCCATCTCAGTTCCTTCCCCAAATAGGGCGGGAAGTTTACTTGTCCCTCCGTATATGGTCAAGAAGGCTGAGCACTGAAGAACTGATGCTTTTGAACTGTGGTGTTGGAGAAGACTTGCGAGCCCCTTGGACAGCAAGGAGACGCAAGCAGTCCATCCTAAAGGAAATCAGTCCTGAATAGTCATTGGAAGGACTGATGCTGAAGCTGAAACTCCAATACTTTGGCCATGTGATGCGAAGTACTCACTCATTGGAAAAGACCCTGATGCTGGTGAGAGGGTAAAAGGCAGGAAGGCCAGGGGTCTCCAAACAGAGGAAATAGGCTGCAAGTGTCAGACATTTTTATCTCTCTTTAGCGGCAGGAGGAAACAAACTATTTTTTTTCCTTCTCTATACAAAGTTAAAAGGAGGTTTCTCTTAAAATACTGTGTAGCCATAATGACACCTGATTTCACCTGAAGTTAACTATTCTCAAACCTTGAGTTAACCAATGCATTTTTCTTATGGAAATGTTTGTCTTAAGCTATGTTAATGTACTATGCATTTACCCCAGACTCTGTCTTCAAGTCGGTTCCATCTAATGGCTCAGAACCTACTTGACAAACCAGTATGTTATACTCAGATATTGTTCCCCTAATCTATGTAAATGAAACTATTTGTATGGTAATCTGCCCTTCTACAAGATTCAAGTCAATCTTTTTATGGCCCGGGATGAATCCTCTGGTGCCAAGATTATCCCAAAATGCATCTTATGGATGAGGGGCCTGGTGCCATTCTGAGTTTTAAGACATTCCTTTCTTTCATAAACAGACTGCTAGTGACTATGTAACACCCAGCTGAAGACTAGCGCTCTTTCTGCCCCCTTCTGATGCCTATGTCAGAAGCTTTCTCTATCTCCTTTATACTTTAATAAAACTTTATTACACAAAAGCTCTGAGCGATCAAGCCTCGTCTCTGGTTCTGGATTGAATTCTTCTCCTTCAGAGGCCAAGAATCCTGGAGTCTTTTTGTTCAGCAACAATCTTTCACTGGGAAAGATTGAAGGCAGGAGAAGGAGGGGATGACAGAGGATGAGATGGTTGGATGGCATCACCAACTCATGCTGGGAAAGATTGAAGGAGGGAGAAGGGGATGACAGAGGATGAGATGAAAAAATATTTTCAGGTCTCAGTATAAGGAGGGTTTTTCATTTTGAAAATTCACCTTCCCATAAATGATTTTTGTGTGTGTGTGAGTGCACAGCGCCTCTTTTGGGGGCATTAATTTATTGGGCTCACCGGGAAGGATGTGGGTCTCATGCCACCATTATTTTATTGTTTTGGGGACATCTCCCATGCTTCTGTTGCAAGGTTTTGTTGCTAAGCAAGCCTGGTTTCTTGAGTAATCATTAACTTAAAGGAGTTTCCCATATTTTTTTACTTATAATCCTTTAGTGGGATTAACTATTTAATCAACTATTTTGTCCATTCTGTTCTTCTCAGTTAGTGCTGTCATGATCATTAGGGAGCAGTTGTCTTTTAAAATTCTGGTTACCTCCCGATCTATGCCCAGGTATGGGGTTGCAGAGTCATTTGACACTTCTGTGTTTAGTTTTTAAAAGAACCTCCCTACTGTTCCCCATAGCAAATGTACTAATTTACATTCCCACCACTGTGGGAGGGTTCACTTCTTTCAACACCCCCTGTGGCATTTATTGTTTTAAATTTTTTGAGATGGCAATTCTGACTGGTGTGAGGTGATACCTCGTTCAACTTTTGATTTGCCTTTCTCTTAAGAGAGACACTTTCTTTTCCACTTCCCATGTGGCTCAATGGGAGCACATCTGCCAATGCAGGAGATGCTAGTCCAACCCTGGGTCAGGAAGAATCCCTCAGGGAAATGGCAACCCACTCCAGTGTTCTTGCCTGGAAAACCCCGTGGAGAGAGGAGCCTGGTGGGCTACAGTTCAAGAGGTGGTAAAGAGTAGTGAAAGCTTTGGGTAGTGAGCTGTGAACGGATCTGGTATTTGTGACCTTCTGAGGAGAGGATTTCGATTTGGGGCCAGAGATGAGGCTTGATCATGCAGAGCTTTTGTGTAGCAAAGATTTATTAAAGTGTAAAAGGGATAGAGAAAGTTTCTGGTATAGACATCAGAAGGGGACAGAAAGATTGTCTCCTTGCTGATTTTTTAGCAAGGCATTTCATACTTGATAGCAAGCTGCTAATCATAGATAAAAGAAACACCTCAAGGCTGAGGGTTGCACAAGGCTCCTCTCCTAATAAGCCCTTTGATGCAGCATCAGCACAAAACAATTGACATGAGTCTTGAAGAAAGGCAGATTCCCAAGCAAATACATAGTATCATTAACATTGCTTAAGAGAAACATTTCCATGAGTAGGGCAAACACATTGGCTTGTTGAGCCATTAGCAGCTCAACCTTTTTCTCAAGGTTTGAGAAAAAATTGGTTTCAGGAGGAACCAATTTGAAGAAAAAGAGATTCCCAAGCAAATACATAGAGTCATTAATGTAGCTTAAGAAAAACATTTCCCTGAGTCAGATGCATTGTTTTGCTGAGCCCTTAGCAGCTCAGTTAGTTTCAGGCAGAACCAAATGTTGTCATGGCAACACAGGATTAAAGGCGCCTCCTTCAATCTTGTAAAGAGAAAAAAAAAAACGCCTGCCACTTGCAGTTTAGTTCCTCTTGGGGACCCTGACCTCCCTGAGGCCTACCTAATCCTTTCAGTGGTAAAGGATTTAGTGACTAAGGAACCAACAGCAAAGACTTAGGGATGGGGAGCACCTTTTCATGTGCTTCATGGCACCTGTATGCCTTCTTTGGAGCAATGTCCATTTAGACCTTTGGTCCATTTTAAAAACTGGGTTGTTTGTTTATTGAGCTGTATGAGCTGTTTGTAAGTTTTGCAGACACATTCCCTATGGGTATCTTCATTTGCAAAAAGCTTTTTCCTATTCTGAGAGTTGTCATTTTTTTTCATTTATAGTTTCCTTTGAAAACTATACTTTTAAAGTTTGTTAGGTTCCATTTGTTTATTTTTTATGATTCTGAGAGGTGGGTCAAAAAAGAACTTGCTGCAATTTATGTCAAAGCATGTTCTGCCTATATTTTCCTCAAGAATTTCACAGTATCTGTCCTTCCATTTTGATCTTTAATGTATTTAGAGTTTATTTTTGCATATGGTGTTAGGAAGTATCATAATTTCATTCTCATATCCATAGTTTAAGGAACCTCCACATTGTCTTCCAGAGTGGCTCTTCCCAGTTTACATTCTCAGCATCAATGTGGGAGGGTTCCCTTTTTAGCAGCTGAGTACTTTTCTATTCTAAACTTGTACCACTTAGTCTTCATTTTTCAATCCATGGACATTTTGATGATTCTACATCTTGTCTGTTGCAAATAGGGCTGCCCTGAAAATTTCTCCAGAACTAATGAAGGGGTATGATTGCCAGATCATACGGTAATTCTCTGTTTAGTTTTAAAAGAACCTTCATATACTTATCAATAGTGGCTACACCATTTACATCCCAACCAGTAGTGTGGGAGGGTTCCCATTAACCCACGACCTCTGCAGCGTTTATTGTTTGTAGATTTTTTTGATGATGCCATTCTGACTGGTATGAGGTGATAGCTCACTGTACTTTTGATTTGCATTTCTTTTATAAATAGTGATGTGGAGAATCTTTTCATGTGTTTTGTATTTTACACACTGTGAGTACCATTCACCTCTTCAAATTGGCTTCTTGAAAGTTGACTCTGGCTTGAATTTTTTCTGATGTTTTATCCCAGGAGTTTTCATGACAATAGACATGTGACTATTAAGAGCCCATCAGCATCATTTTAAAGTTGCTGTTATGAGAAATGGCCACGAGACTGAAACATTTCTTCAGGCAGATAACTTTCTTTTTGTGTGTGATTTAATTTATATTTTATTCTGTAGTAGAGTTGATTCCCTGGAGAAGGGAATGGCAAACCACTCCAGTATTCTTGCCTTGAGAACCCCATGAACAGTATGAAAAGGCAAAAAGATAGGACACTGAAAGATGAACTCCCCAGATTGGTACTCCAATATGCTACTGGAGAAGAGTGAAGAAATAGCTCCAGAAAGAATGAAGACATGGAGCCAAAGCGAAAATAACACCCAGCTGTGAATGTGACTGGTGATGAAAGCAAGGTCCGATGCTATAAAGAGCAATATTGCATAGGAACCTGGAATGTCAGGTCCATGAATCAAGGCAAATTGGAAGTGGTCAAACAAGAGATGGCAAGAGTGAACATTGACATTCTAGGAATCAGTGAACTAAAATGGACTGGAATGGGTGGATTTAACTCAGATGACCATTATATCTACTACTGTGGGCAAGAATCCCTTAGAAGAAATGGAGTAGCCATCATAATCAACAAAAGAGTCTGATATGCAATACTTGGAGGCAGTCTCAAAAATGACAGAATGATCTCTGTTCATGTCAAAGGCAAACCATTCAATATCATGGTAATCCAAGTCTATGCCCTGACCAGTAATGCTAAAGAAGCTGAAGTTGAATGGTTCTATGAAGACTTACAAGATCTTCTAGAATTAACACATGTCCTTTTCGTTATAGGGGAATGGAATGCAAAAGTAGGAAGTCAAGAAACACCTGGAGTAACAGGCAAATTTGGCCTTGGAGTACAGAATGAAGCAGGGCAAAAGCTAACAGAGTTCTGCCAAGAGAATGCATTGGTCATAGCGAACACCCTCTTCCAACAACACAAGAGAAGACTCTACACATGGACATCACCAGATGGTCACCACCAAAATCAGATTGATTATATTCTGATAAACGGTGGAAACAGTGGCAGACTTTATTTTGGGGGGCTCCAAAATCACTACAGATGGTGACTGCAGGCATGAAATAAAAAGACTCTTACTCCTTGGAAGAAAAGTTATGAATTACATAGACAGCATATTAAAAAGCAGAGGCATTACTTTGCCAACAAAGGTCTGTCTAGTCAAAGCTATGGTTTTTCCAGTAGTCATGTATGGATGTGAGAGTTGGACTATAAAGAAAGCTGAGCACCGAAAAATTGATGCTTTTGAACTGTAGTCTTGGAGAAGACTCTTGAGAGTCCCTTGGACAGCAAGGAGAACCAACCCGTCCATCCTAAAGGGAATCAGTCCTGAATGTTCATTGGAAGGACTGATGTTGAAGCTGAAATTCGACTACTTTGGTCACCTGATGTGAAGAGCTGACTCATTTGAAAAGACCCTGATGTTGGAAAAGATTGAAGGCAGGAGGAGAAGGGGACGACAGAGGATGAGATGGTTGGATGGCATCACCGACTCAATGGACATGAGTTTGAGTAAACTCCAGGAGTTGGTGATGGACAGGGAGGCCTGGTGTGCTGTAGTCCATGGGGTCGCAGAGTCGGACACAGCTAGCAACTGAACAGAAACATGGGGACAGGACCATAAACAAGCAGACTGCCACCACGAGGGACAGTTACATAAACTGCCTCCCACACACTGGCAGCTGTGCAGCTGAGTGCAGAGAGGGAGCCTGTTGGTGTGTGAGGTGAGCGGTGAGTACCAGTTGGTAACCAGGGGGAGTGGCAGTATAGCTTTGTGGTTTGAATCTGCAGCAGCTTTCAATCCATTACAAGGGTTTGCTCACCTCATCACCAGCACAGGCTCAAGGGGTGGCTGTCAGAGTCCCCATGTCCCAGGGGCCGAAGCTGAGGTGCAGAGGGGCTGTGTGCTGGAACACCTTCTGGTGTGGGACACAGAGGAGTGATGCCAGGACCACGTCTGGGGCGAGCAGTGTCAATTGATCATTTTCACTCTGCAACCTTCCCTTCTGGGCTTCCCTGGTCACTCAGCTGGTAAAGAGTCCTCCTGCAATGCAGGAGACCCTGGTTTGATCCCTGGGTCGGGAAGATCCCCTGGAGAAGAGATAGGCTACCCACTCCAGTATTCTTGGACTTCCCTGGTGGCTCAGATAGTAAAGACTCTGCCTGCAGTGCAGGAGACCTGGGTTCAATGCCTTGGTTGGGAAGATCCCCTGGAGGAGGACATGGCAACCCACTCCAGTATTACAGTCTCAAATGTCAGAAGCAAGCCACCAAAAACAAGAATCAAACCTTTTTTGGTGGCTGCCTGTCACCCCTTCTGTCTAGAGCCCTGACGCTTTCTCTGCCCCAAGAGGAAACCTAGTCCTGGGAGAGCACAAGGCAGGGCAGGACAGGGCATCACCACAGGTGCTTCTGTGGCCTCACCAGGGCCCCTGCCCATCCTGTGGGCTTCACCTGGAACCTGAGAGGGCAGCGGGCTGACTAAGAGCAGGCAGGGGGTCCAGCTTAATAGTGCCAGGGCCAGCCTTGCCATGCTCGCCATGTGACCCCCTAATGGTAGCTGGCACACAGCACCTTCAGGCTCCTGGGAGCAAAGTGCAGCTCTGCTGGTGGGCCTGCCCTCCTCCCCCCACTCCCTTCTGACTGTGTGATGTGATGCTGGAGGCACAGCAGCCCCTGGGTACCAGGAGGGCACAACTCACGCCAAGGAAGACATGAGACGCTGAGCAGGAGACAAGCAGCTCCCTTCCAGGTGTTGTCCCTCGGCCTCCTGGCAGGTGGCGGGGCCTTTTGTCTCTGGATTGTGTTACCTCTAGTGACCTTAAACTATTCCTGTTGATTCTTCCAAGCGTGTAGCCCAAAGTGTTCTGCTGAGGGAGTTGAGATCACACAGGTAAAACGTGTAACAGCACACAGGGAGCTCAGGACCGTGGAACTGACAGCCCTTCCTGGGCAGCCACGACCCTGAGCAGCGACGAGAGCCTTGCCCCCTCGTGGTCCCAGGGAGAAGGAAGCTGGTCTGCCTGCTGTCTGGTCCAAGCCGGTACTGGGAGGTCCCTGCCTACCCTGACCACTGAGTGGCCCAGGTGGGCCCACACTCTTGGGCCCCACCAAGCCCCTGCTCCACACCCTTCTGGAGAGTCCTTCCAGGCCGCTGTGACGGGAATCTGTGGTGAGAACTTAGCAGAAAGGGTGTGAGGGCAGCTGGGACCTTCCTTCACCGAGGTCGTGACATGGCCAGGTACGCTGAGGTGATGCAGGTGGTGAGGCCATTTCAGATGGTGGTACGTGCATAGGGCACGGGGGGTGGGGGGGCGGTGCAGGGGCTGACGGGTGGCGAGTCCAGAGAGGAGCCTCCTTGGAGGAGGGGGGAAGCTCAGATGGAACTGCGTCTGGGGCTGGAGCGCCAGCAGGGCCGGCTGGTGGCTGAGCAGGGCTCAGCTGGGGCTTGGCCACAGGAGGGGTGCATCTGGTCTCTGGTAGAGTTTCTGCTCCCCAAGGACTGGGGTTATTGTCTATCTGCTCACGGCTGTCCCCAGCCTGGAACACGACCTGGCCAGAGGCAGGTGCTAAGCAAATATCTGTGAATGAGTGGATGGTCTGAGCGTGGAGATGCACAGGACAGGCGGCGGCAGGCTGCAGAGTGGGGGTTAAGTAGATTAGGAGGCAGAGACGGGAGAGAGGCATATAGGGTTTCTAAGTCTGGACTCCCAGCCTCCTTGGGCTCAGCTCCACCTAAGCCCGTCTGTTCCCCGGACACTCTGCTTTTTATGGTAAATTCCCTCTGGCCTTCGCTCACCTGCGTGTCCTGCCCTGCATGACTTAAAGAGCAGCTCCAAGTCTGTTCCCAACATCTGTCCCTGAAGCCTCTTTATGCTTAAGCTGGGGGATCCTGAGGGTGCCCCCTGAGACGGGGCCCCTTCCCTGCCCAGGGACGGCTGCACCTTGTCTGTGCTGTGGACTCTGCTCTCTGCAGTTGTCTGCCTGTTCAGGTTTCTGCCTGACTCTGGGCCGGGAGTGTTCATGGGTCAGTGTGTCCCTGCTGATTCTAGCAATCCTCCAGGCTGAGTCCTGCTGGCCTGCATCGTGACACCGCCATTTACTGGTGACATGGAGGCCACCCTCTATAACGTGTCCACTGGTCTCTGCTGGACCTCGCAGTTGGGCCAGGAGCCAGGTGGTCGGTGCTGTTGGTGCCTGTGGGCATGGCTGCCATCACAAGCCTTCACCTTGGGGCTCAGCAGCTGAGCCACCAGGATGTGTGCAGAACGTGCTGCAGACTGGCACAGGGGGTCAGCACTGGGCCTCAGCCAGAGAGTGGAGGCACCGGACGTGGAGGCCTGCCCTCCATTAGAACACTTTCCAGCCTCCTGGGCTCTGTTTTGTCCGACCTTCGAGGAATGGGCTGAGCTGCTGCACTCATCCTGGCCCACCGTGCTCCAGAGGTGCCCTCACAGACCTCCCTGCATTGGGATCTGACCATACATTCCTGGTCCCAGCACCAAGCCAGGGCATCCTGGGGCCCCTTCAGTTAAGGGGTCAGGGGAAGCAGAGGCACTTCGTCTTGAGCTGGAGGAGGAGTCGTGTGGGTAGAGTTCTCATTTCCTCCAGCAGCACTCACGGCTTATGGCGCCCAGGGCTTGCAGCCAGCCTGTGGGCTGCTGTGGGACCCCGTCTCGTTGGCCCCTCTTCTGACTGGTTGGTCCGTGTTCTGAATGCTTGGGACTCTGTGCTCCTGGGTTTAGTATCTGTTGTAATTGGATAGGGTCTGTTCTTATTTTTTTTTTAAATCAGTATATATATATTTTTTTGAAGTATAGTTTGTTTACAATGTGTTAACTTCTGCTGCATAGCTCAGGGATACACTTTTACATGTATATACATTCTGTTTTAAAATTACTCTTTTATAGTTTATCATTGGATACTGAATATTGTTCTCTGCTATGCAGCAGGACCTTGTTTATCCAGTCTACTTATAAAAGCTACATCTGCTGACCCCAGCCTCCCACTCCATCCCTCCAACAACCACCCCCCCCTCGCCCCTTGGAGAGCCCCAGGCTGTCCTCTCTGTCCCTGAGTCTGTTTCTGTTTCATGTGTGTGTGCTCAGGTGCTCAGTTGTGTCTGACTCTTTGTGACCCCATGGACTGTAGCCCACCAGGCTCTTCTGTCCATGGGATTCTCCAGGCAAGAATTCACCACTGGGTGAGTGCAGGCTTGTGGTCACTCTGGCCCGTCACAGACCTCTCAGAGGCTGAGACTCTCTGCTGTGTGAGTGCAGGCTCATGGCTGCTTTGGTCTGTCACAGACTTCTCAGAGGCCATCCACTGGGTTAATGCAGGCTTGTGGTCACTCTGACCTGTTACAGACCTATCAGAGGCTGTCCGCTGGGTAAATGTACACTTGTG
Source organism: Bos javanicus (assembly GCF_032452875.1). Classification (NCBI taxonomy): domain Eukaryota; kingdom Metazoa; phylum Chordata; class Mammalia; order Artiodactyla; family Bovidae; genus Bos; species Bos javanicus. The sequence goes on from NC_083868.1 coordinate 157,387,522, forward strand.
GTCACTCTGGCCTGTCACAGACCTCTTAGAGGCTGAGGCTCTCTGCTGTGTGAGTGCAGGCTCATGGCTGCTTTGGTCTGTCACAGGCCTCTCAGAGGCCATCTGCCAGGTGAATGTGGGCTTGTGGGCACTCTACTGCACAGTCTCTGTGGGGCTGTCGAGAGGCACTGTGTGGCTGCCCCAGCTGGGGGTCACTTATTGGACTCTTGCTGCCCCCAAGCTAGGTCTGGAGAAGGCTAACCCCAGTGAGAAGCTACTTTCAGGCTTCAGCTCATGTCCCAGGAGCTAGTCTTCCAGCCTAAGCAGGTCACTCCTGTGTTAGTGCTCACAGCTCACACTGCCCAGATAGTGGGCCGGATCTGGGGACACATGTCTGCCGGGGTCCAGCCCCGGCTGATCCAGGGTATTCGAAGGGGAGACGGCTTAGGCAACTATTTAAATATTTATCAAAGATATAAAGGGTAATAGAATGAGGATAGCTCAGTAGGAAAATTCAGTGGAGAAAAGAGGCTGAGTGGCTTGGTTTACGCGAGAGACCAATAAAACTTCAAGACAAGAAGCTTGCACCACTTACGTAGGCCACAGGTGTCCTTCCGTTCTCCCAAAGGAGAGGAGACACTGAGGCCTCCCTGGTCGGATCTTAGAAGCCCAGGCATAATTAGTAAGCATGGCGGGTTCCACGCTCCAGATGGAGACTCAGCCAGAGTGAGAGAGAGAGAGACATGGGGAGACCAGTATTTCGAGGAACTGATCCCAATTCTTTATTTTCCAGAGTCTGTTTTTATACACTGAGATGTTATACGAAAGTCACGTGGGGACAGCAGTCCTGACTTTTATTAAAGTCAGGTGCTTCACACAAATGTATACAGAGGTCTTAGGGGTGTTACATCATCTTCTGGCCAGGGGGGCCTGCTGACAATTTACGACCCTCTCCTTGTGACAGTGGTCAGTCAACCAGAACACTTATTTCTCCAGGGGTGATTATTCTTAAAACAGACACCACCCAAATAAAGTTACATTCCTATAGGGTGAGGGTGTAGTGGGTTTTAGTTAAGGAAAGAATTTACTTAGCCTAAGGTCTAACGTGATTTATATCAAAGGTTAATACTTATTTCTTCTATATATTCATTAATGTGTGTAAGGGCAGGGGATGTGGAGACTTAGCAACAAACATTGGCTCAACAAATGAAAAACCCTTCACCAATACAATTTCTAATCAGCCCATTATACTTATACTAATAGTTTTCTAACTTTTCTAAGGAACCTGTTTTTAGAAGGTTTAAAGCATCTCATGCCTCTCACGGTTGGGAGGCTGTGAGCAATCACATGTGGCTGGACAAGCCTGTCAGGCAGCCCAGAGAACCTTCAGAGGAGTTTGTAGGTTGAAACACTCCTATCATGCCCAGGAATTATTGTTAACTGGAGCTCTAAGTTAACTCCTTCTCCAAAAGAGGTGGTGGGAGACAGCCCCCCGTAAAATCAGAGATGTAGGTGAGAGCACAAAGTAGTAAAGTAGGCAGGCTCTGGTTATGGGGGTAGATGCTCGAGGATTTCCAGGGGGACTCCTGAGGCTGGATCCCGCCTTTGCGTATGTCGAGCCTCCTTCCTCATGACCTTTGTCACGGGCGGAGTACTTCACTCTGGCCCCCAACACATGTCCTCTGCTGCTAAAGTGACATTAGACTGTGCTCCCAGGGATGGGCCACAGGGGGTGATGGGAGAATGTCTGCCCTACCTGCTTGGAGGCACTGTGCCCCCAGCACCTGCCTTTTCCCCACTCAGGTATGGAATGTGGGAGAGCAGGAGGGGGAATCTGGGTCCCCAGTGAGACCCACTCAGCAAAGCTGGGCCTGGGTTGGGCTTGGAGGATGTGACTGAGAGTTTGATGGACAGGATACCACATTTAGAGGGCCTCCTGCAGTGTAGGTTACATAGCAAGTAAGTGCAGAGCGTGGTGGCTGAGCTGAAGTCTGTGGATCCTGCAGGCTGAACGCTGATCCCTGAACATTGGAAGTTGTCTGGAGTCACAGGACATGCTTGCTCTCTCTGCTGAGATGATCTCAATGGGGACCCAGGTTCCCCCTCCTACTCTCTAGAAGCCATCAAACTGAAGCCACTTCTCATGGTGAACCCTGAGGAAACTCAGGAAGGAAAAGAATACCTGCTTTCCAGCAGCCATCAAAGTGCAGCCACTCCCCACTGTGAGCCCCGAGGAAACTCGGGGAGGAGAATACCTTCTCTCTAGAAGCCGTCAGGCTGCAGCCACTTCTCCTGGTGAGCCCTGAGGAAACTCGGGAAGGAGAAGAATACCTGCTTTCTAGCAGCCATCAGACTGTAGCCACTCCCCACGGTGATCGCTGAGGAAACTTGGGAAGGAGAAGACAGGATACTGGCCCCAGATGGTGAGGTGTGTGTCAAAGGGGATGATGGCAGTGAGATGGCTGGTGCATCTTCCCACAAACAGAGAAGTGCTGAATTCCTTAACTTTAGGTGCTGCCTCCTGGTTTTGAAATCCTAGAGGATTCTTACTGAATAAAACATAACTCTCAACGCCTAGATTATAAATATTTTTATGTCTACACATATGAAGTAGAGACTTTCCAAAGAGCAACAAAAGATAAATCTCAACATTCAGAACACTGGCCCAGTGGTGGGCACTCCCCAAAAGATGCAACTAGTGGAGCAATTAGAACAATCAGGTCCCCCTTTTCCACAAGATTGTGGAATGGACACCGAGAGTGCGAAATTGGTACAGGGAAGAACAAAATCTGACTCCATGTTGGATGTTTTACTTTAACCTTTGCTTCCTGTTGGTTTGTTTGCTACAGGGATACTGTCCATACATAATGGCCTGCTTCAGGAAACCCTGCCCCTCTGCCTTTGTCCAGGACCTGTCCACCTATGGGTGGCTACAGGAAGGGAGCAAGTAACACGTCTCCGCCTGAGGCTGGCCATTCCAGGAGATATTTTCCAGATTAAAGGCCTTTTCACTTTATTTCCTCACCTCCCAGCTCTGTGTTCTATAAAAGACACTGGCATCCAGACCCTGAAAAGATGGTTTCTTCGAGTTATTAGTCTGCTATCTTCTCAGTCTGCCGGCTTTCCAAGTAAAGTCATATTCCTTACCTCAGCACCTTGCCTCTGATTTATTGGCCTGTTGTGAGGCAAGCAGAGTGAGCTTGGACTTGGTAACAATCCCACATGCCTTGCAGTCAAAAAATCAAAACATAAAATGGAAGCAGTATTGTAACAAATTCAATAAAGACTCTGAAAATGGACCATATCAAAAAGATCTGAAACCAAAAACCAAAAGGAACTCAGTGGTTGTCTGAAATATTTAAAAAGGAATTAGTGCCCCTCTTGCCCGTCCCCCCTGAAGCCACACTGGACAGTTAGGCCCTGTCCGTTCAGGACACCCTCTCCGGACCCCAGGTGGAGGTGCTCTGCCCCCAGTGCCCACCTGGGTCTCAGGAGGTAGAAGAGACACAACCTAGGGGGTCTCTTTTCTGGTCCAGGGGAGCGTCACAGCAGCCACCATGTCTCCCTGCCCCTAATAAATAAGGAGGGTTGTTGGCACCTAGGTGAGTGATGTTTGGGCACCTCGACTGCCTTGTCCTTGTGATTTGATGTGAAGACAACACAGAAGGAGAACCAGCCAAGAATGATCCAGTCAGCAGTAAAGCCCTCTTCACAGGGACCCTGTGAGACCCAAGCACTTGCTCTGCCCACCCTGCTCTGACTTTTGGGGTCTGGCCTTTGTCATTCTCTGGGCAGGAAGTGGGAAGGACAACCTGGTCTCTCTTCCACCTCCTGAGACCCAGGTGGGCACTGGGGACAGCAGCACCTCCACCTGGAGTCCAGAGAGGGTGTCCTGAATGCACAGGGCCTAACTGTTCAGTGAGGCTGGCCCTTGTCCACAGTGCACTGACCTGCGGCAGAGTCTCGGGTTCCCTGGCATCCAGCTCACCCATCACCAACCCCAGCTTGGTGTCTTGGGAGCCCCTCACTGGCAGGCACCCAGGAGGTGAAAGCTGCATGCCCAGTGAGAAGGAGGAGAAGCCGGTGGGGCAGGGGTCCAGCATGGAGTGTCCAAGGCCCCTCTGCTCCCCCAAGAACACCCAGCCCTGCCTGCCGTGGCCTTTCTCCTCTTCGGTATGTGTGGCTAATGTTGCCAAACACCTTCCTCTGGAAGAGAAAGCTCCATGACCGTAGAAGGGGTGGAGGTGAGGAGGCACTGTAAACCTCATCCCAGGAAGCTTGAGGACTAACTTCCCTGAGCCCTGAGCATACTGCCTGTTAGATCTGTACCAACCGAGGCCAAGATCCAGAGAGATTCTCTGTGGAAACACGTTTCGTTTCCAACAAGAGGAACAACCGAGGCCAAGATCCAGGCAGATTCTCTGTGGAGACACTTTTCTGTCCAACAGGAGAGGATTTGTTAACCCACAGTCGAGCCCTGAGATGTGGGATGTGCTGTAACTGTGGAAACTGCAGGGAAGGTGTTTGAGGAGAGGCTTTTTCCCAGGCACCTCCCCTGAGGCCCCTGGAGTTACTGGACCCAGAGGGGGAGCACTCGCACTTCTCCCCTCACTGCAGGCCAGACCGTGCCTCCAACCTCACAGCCCCGTTCCCCCACCTCCCTGAGCTCAACAGAAACCCCCTTCAATCACGAGGCCAAAGCGTAGTCTTCTTGGTGAGCAGAGCAGAGGCCGGTGGGAAGAGGGGGAGGCTGAAAGTTTTTGTAGAAGAAAAACACACTTGTGTGTTCCCGTGTGTGGTGGCCAGTTGCTGCAGTAATTGGTGTTCCCTACACATTTATGGGTGGGTTTTAGTTTCTGTATTTTCTAAATTTCTTTTTTTTTCTTAAACAGCTGCATATTATGAGAAAATTTTTTCAATCAACCACGAGAACTTGCAAAATAAGATCTTTGTTTTCTTTTCTTTCTCTAAAATGTTTCAGTTTTCTATGGTGACAGATGAACAGCCTCCTACCTTTGAATATTCATTTAATTGGCTGCGCTGGGTCTTAGCCGTGGCATGCAGGGTCTTCAGTTGGGGCATGTGGGATCCAGTGCCCTGACCAGGGATTGAACCCAGCCCCCTGTGTTGGGAGCTCAGAGTCTTAGCTTCTGGACCAGCAGGGAATGCTGCAACCTCCTACTTAAAAAAAGATTATTTACTTTTGGCTGTGCTGGGTCTTCGTTGCTGTGCGGGCTTTTCTCTGGTTGTAGGGCGTGGGGACTGCTGTCTCATTTCTGTGCGGAACTTATCACTGTGGTGGCTGCTCTGGTTGGAAGCACAGGCTCTAGGCACTTGGGCTGCAGAAGTTGTGCACGGGCTTAGTTGCTCCACTGCACGTGGGGTCTTCCCAGATCAGGGATTGAACCCGTGTCTCCTGCATTGGCAGGTGGATTCTTAACCACAACACCACCAAGGAAGTCATTTCCCTCCCTTCTTCCTGCCAACATCTCACTTTAAAAAAAGACTAAAAATAATCTGTTTAGTAAATTTTCAGGAGTCTGAGCTCTGAGGTCAGTGTCTGTGGTGTCATTCTCCCAAAGGCATCTTGGCTTCATATACTGGTTGGGCTCATGAGTCTGGTGACCAGGGCGGGTCTGACAGCTGAAGGCAGGCTTGGCCTCTGGAGCTCTGCCCTCACTGACTCACCCAGGGTCCCTGAGCCCTGGGAGCCAAGCAGAGCCGTGCGCAGGCAGGACTGGTACAGCCGTGGGGCCGTTGCGTTCAGAGTGGAGTGTGCAGCAGAGGCAGCTGCCTGTCCATCCCCGTGACTGCTGCACTCCTGTGTGCCCGTGCAGGGCAGTCACGGTGTCAGGTGAGGCCTGGCCACCGTCGTGGGGACAGGATGGGACCTCAGACAGCTCACATCCCCACTCCCCCAACTCCTCTTCAGATCGTGGCTTGTGGCTGCTGGCAGCTCCCTGGGCTGGGAGGCTGTGTAAAGCACCAGCCCCGTTGCTCAAGGTCAGCTGAGACCCTCAGGGCTGGGGTCACACACCATATCTGCTGCCGTGTAGGTCATCCCACTTCTGTGAGGGGGGGGCTTGCGGGGTTGTGGGTGATGGGGAATTTTGGGGTGTTGTGGGCTGGCCCACGAGTCAGCTTTTTGAGGGGAGAAGAGGGGAGGGAGGAGAGGGGAGGGAGGGGAAGGAGAAGCTTTGACCTGCTCAGCCTTCCAGGGGATTCCAGGCTCAGCTCTGGTGGGAGGTGCAAATGAGGAGCTCCTGCAAGTTTCTGGGTCCCCACTGTTTTTCAGATGAAGCCCCTCTGCCTGCACCACCCTTAACTCTCCCTCTCATGGCCCCTGCCTAAAGCCACAGAAGATGCAGAGTTTATGTGTCTTCCCTTCATGGATTGCAGCCTAACAGGCTCCTCCATCCATGGGATTTTCCAAGCAAGAGTACTGGAGTGGGGTGCCATTGCCTTCTCTCTAGGAAAACCAAGCCACAGACAAACGTGTTCCTTTAAGAAAGCATGAAAGAAACGAGAAAATAACAGTGGGTGGTTATTACTGACACGGTTCATGTAGAGACACTTTGGAAGCCTGGCACAGGGAGGGGACTGAGGGCCATTGCCCCCAGCCCTGGAGTTTGCACCCTCCCCCACTGCCCCGTGGCCCACTCTCCCCTTGGTGTCTTCTGGTGACCGGGCAGACTTCAGCCTCCTGAACCCCTTCTGGAAGGATCAGGACAGGGCAGAGGTCATTCACAGAGGGGAGGGTGTGTTGGAGCTCAGTTCTGGGTCTAAGCAAGCGTGGCTTCCTGATGCGGTCCCCACCTTCACTCACTGGGGGAGGACTCTGTGTCCACCTTGTCCCCATGTGCAGCCTGGTCACCCTGGGACCCGTGCTGTGTGCATCTTCTCTGCTCATAGCACATCCCACGGTCCATCAGACTTCACTCATAAAAGGGAAATGTAAGGATGATGTATTCCCTAGTTAAGAATTTCAAGGTTGCAACAGTGTTGACCAGAGCATGTGGGCACAGGTGTGAGGCCCGTGCATAGAGAAGCTGTGGTGTGGGCTTTGAGGACCCTCTGTGTGGGGGTGGGATGGGGGCCGGACAGGGATTTCCTGCACACATGGCTCCAGGCTCTGTTCTCAGGAGGGTGGACGACTGTCGGCCCTGCCTGTCTGTGGAGGGGCTCTGGGGCTGCCCAGCTCAGCAGGAATGGCAGTGGTGGGAAAAGAGGTCACCCTCCCTTAGCACTTCTGACCTCACACCCCCTCATCAGGGCAGCCGAGTGCCTAAACGGCCCCTTCCCCGTCTAGCTCTGAAGACCTGGATGGTGTGGGGGCTGAAGGACACACAGAAAACAAAATTCTGTAAAGCAATTATCCTTCTATTAAAAAATTAAAAAAGATTAAAGAAAAAACCACACAGAACAGCAGAGGCAGGGCTTGCATTCTCAGCCAGCTTCTGCCAAATTCCACCTGTGCTTATGAAAAGACCAAGATGCTGGTGCTCCCGCGCTGTATCACAGATGAGAATAGAGACACAGACAGGTTGAGCATCTTGCCCCAGGTCACATAGCTGCTGAGGGCAGGGCTGAGAACTGGACCCCTGTGGTTGAATCTGGAGTCCAGATGCTGTGATGACCCTGAGGGAGCGGCAAAGACCAGGTGGCCCACGCTGAGCCAGGCACCCACACGCACACACACTCACGTGCACGAGGCCTTCACTTTGAGGCTACAGGAGTCAGAGGAAGACAGAGGGCAACAAGGAGAGGCCAAAGGAGAGCCGAGGTCTATAAGGAGGAGAGGCCACTCTTTCCAGGAGGCCAGGGAATTCTCTTCCCTGGTGAGTCTGTCTCAAACCCTAGATTCCTCTCCCTGGACCCAGGAACTGACTGTCCAGTGACCTAACTGAGTTGGCTCCAGAATTATGCCTTCCCAGGGCTTCAGCTACCACTTGACCCCACTGCTGTCAGTAATAAGGGGGAAATGAGTACATAGTCTGGGCTTCAGATTTGTTTGGAGACAAAATTTATTAGGAGTACAAAAAACCACGAAGACATTTGGCATGAATATCTTCAGAACACTTAAGAGACCCTCTGCTGTTTATCTACCTCCTCTCCTGTCATGAAAGTGGAAGGTCTATCTAATCAAGTAATTCTGTGCTTATTACACTCTTTCTTTAAAATATTTATTTATGTATTTATTTATTCAGCTGCACTGTGTCTTAGTTGCAGCATGTGGGAGCTAGTTCCCCAATCAGGTATTGAACATGGGTCCCTGAATTGGAGTCTTGGCCCCTGGACCACCTGGGGAGTCTATCCTCACACTCTTGGTGACTGTAACAGGTCATAGACCTCCTCTGAGGCCCCCTTAGAGCTGAGGCATGGGGTGGCTGCAGTAATTCTCCTGTGACTAAAATGTAGTTTGTTGGTCATGATTCACTCACACTCCCTGCAAACATAAGGCTTCTCCCCTGTGTGTCCTCTGGTGTGTGATGAGAGTGGACTTCTGACTGAAGCTTCGCCCACACTCCCCGCAAACATAGGGCTTCTCCCCTGTGTGTGTCCTCTGGTGTTTGATGAGAGTGGACTTCAGACTGAAGCTTCGCCCACACTCCCCGCAAACATAGGGCTTCTCCCCTGTGTGTGTCCTCTGGTGTTTGATGAGAGTGGACTTCTGACTGAAGCTTCGCCCACACTCCCCGCAAACATAGGGCTTCTCCCCTGTGTGTGTCCTCTGGTGTGTGATGAGATGGTGCTTCTGACTGAAGCTTCGCCCACACTCCCCGCAAACATAGGGCTTCTCCCCTGTGTGTGTCCTCTGGTGTGTGATGAGATGGTGCTTCAGACTGAAGCTTCGCCCACACTCCCCGCAAACATAGGGCTTCTCCCCTGTGTGTGTCCTCTGGTGTTTGATGAGAGTGGACTTCTGACTGAAGCTTCGCCCACACTCCCCGCAAACATAGGGCTTCTCCCCTGTGTGTGTCCTCTGGTTTGTGATGAGACTTGACCTATCCTTGGATCCTTGCCCACACTCTCCGTACTTGACTTTTATAATCCCTGAGACCCCTGCCCCCATGAATAATTTGCCTGTGTCCTCTGGATTTGGTTTCTGGCTTGTGCTGGGCTCCTCTGTGATTCTCTCATGCACCCCAGAAACCCCCATTTGTCCTCTGGGTGAGTAGGAGGAGGCCCTTGAAATCCTCTTCAGCCTTATGCTTTTCAGCAAAGGTTGGGGCCTGTCCTTGACCTCACGACCCTCAGGTTTGTCACTTGGGCTGTGTGGATCGGAATATCGCTGCTGCTGATTTTGACTGCCTGGGCAGGGATCCTCTGGTTGCAGGTAGTCTCTTGCAGATGGTCTCAGGAGGGTCTGAGAGGGGTGATTGTGTTGGACATGTTGGCTGAGGAACTTCTGACTGGAGAAGGCCAGAGAGCAGGAGGCACATGGGTGGATCTTGGGCTTCGATTCTGCTGAAAGAGGAAGCTTTTGGTCAGGTGGTGGGTTTGCCACGGTAAGGCCGCCCCACTAATCATCTAGGTGTTGACAGTGCACGATTTGTCTCCCATCAAGTGTGTCTTTACAGTCCACTTCTCCATCCATTCTTATTCTCTACATCTACAGAAATCCAGGAAGCTTGTGTCAAGGGTCTTTTCTACATATCACCCAGACTGGGGACCTTCCAGCAGCATCAGAGGCATCGTCTCTCCTGATAGAGGTGGATTTACAGGGACCTTTCCCTGCGTATAAGTATCTGAAAAGTCATGTCACAGTGGCCACAGGTATTTTACCCTACTGAGAGATTAGACTTGATGACTTAGGTGGAATCTTCCTGATCGGCTCCCTGGGAGGGGAAAGGGTCTATTAAGTTAGGGGCACCTGGCCTGGAGCTCTCTACATGTGGGAGGCAGCACAGGGGGTCGTTAGAGCAGGTTTGAGTAAAGCTGAATTTATGGCTCCTTGTTCAAAGAGCAGCCTTTGTGTCGATCTCTGCAGGAAGTGGGTTTCAGACTGGGTGAGACCGAGCGGCCCAGATCCCACTGACTACAGGTCTCTGGCTCCTGCTGCCCCAATTGGTTCACAAATTGCTCCTCTCTCAGTTTTCCATAAATCATAAAGTAAAGGCATGTCCTTTCTCCAGCCTCACCAGTATTCACACTTCATTTATTTCACTCAGTCTTAGCCCATTTAACATGCACTAGGAAGCCCTGTTTAAAAGTACATCTCCAGCCAGACTCCTCACACCCTCACTCCCAAGCATCTTCAGCCAGCCCACTCTCCCCTCATGTCTGGCAATGAACTGACCTCTGAGGGGACTCCCCGCTGCTGTCTCTTCCCAAAAATGAACCAAAGCATTGTCTTAGCACAGAGAACATGCCATTTGCAGCTGAAAGCCTCATGGTTGTTCTGTGTCACCCAAGAAGACCCCTGGGGCCTGCACATGGACATGGGCCCTGAGGCTTCTGTGTCCTGTCCAGCCTCCTTCCTCTCCCTCTATGCTTCCTCCTGCAACCACTGGCATAGCCTCTCTTCCCGGCCCTGGGACTGCAGCACTGGCTGCTTCCCTGCCTGGAATCCTTTCCCACAGGTGTTATCTCTGCAGAGACCCTGCCCACCATCCTGCACCACACCCCACCCTCTGCTCACGCTGATTGGAGGCGCTTTCCCTGCACTGGTTTTCCTCAGAGCACCAGCCCCCATCTGGTATGAAGCCCATGCTGCCCCAGGGCAGTGGTTCTGTCTGTTTCGGTGCATGGAGCCCTGTCTGGCACAGAGCATGAACTCACATGACAACAAACTGAAACAGTAACTGAATGCAAATCACTGCACTTGTGTCACTTAGAAATGGGAGGAAATGAGGAAGAAACAGGTAAGGGGAGAGAGCTGGTAGGTGCTAGAAAACTTGCTTTTTGCTTCTAAACCTTTCAGCAGAAGGTGATGTTACATGTTTTTTTGCATGAAATATTAAAAATTAGAACTAACATTTTTAATATAAAATTTTTTCCTAACAGTCATATGAAATGAATCAAATTCTGAGACATTTTAATTGTGACTAGACTGATTTTGGACTGGATTGTACTCTGCTTCGGAGTCGGACCAGGGAGGCTCCCCAGGATGGGGTGGGGTGCTGGAAGAGGGGTGGCGCTCACCTCTGGGGGCCGCGAGCTCGCTTTTCCTGCTGCTTTCCCGCTTGATGCCAAGGTCCTGGCCATACTCGTCCCCGTACCAGACCAGCAGCTCACAGCCCGGCCTGACCACCTGACAGGTTCGGTAGAAGATCTGCCCATGATACTGCAAGGCCACCAGGTTCTGCTCCTCGTCGTCCCGGGCACAGTTCACATACCTGGGGTCGAGGCCAGAAAGGGAAAGAAACCACAGGTGATGAGTCCCCTCCACTGTCGGGCCATGCCCAGCTCCTTGCCTTCAGGCTCTGAGGCCGCCATGGCTCCCACCACCCATCATGGGGATGGACCTTCTGTTCACACCTTCGACCAGGCCATGTGAATTCCCATTTCCAGATCCTGTTTTCGGTCCTCTTCCTGGCTGGAATGCTTTTCTCTCCTTTCCTAATTAGCCATTTTATAGAGCCCAGTTCCAGACTCGTCTCCACCTGGGCTGTCCGTGAGGCTGGTGACCTCCAGCTCCTTTAAACTCTGAATTAAGTTCTCTTTCATTCCACAGGGCTTGGTGCTCCTCTGCTAGCATGCAGCCCTCAGCACTCACCCCAGCCTGCCTTCTCTCCCGAGGCTTTCCTCCAATCTCCCCACATGTATCCAGGGTCATATTCACTTGCCCACCCCCTCCCATGGAAACTTGGAGAGTGCTCTGACATAGCTTGAGACCCAGAACAGTGATAGTTTATTCACTTTCTTCCTGCCCTGATGAAAGAAGCGGCCCTCAGAGAACAGCCCTGCTCATGGCCATCCTGCCCCCCATTCCTTCTGAGGCCTCAGGGCCCACTTCTCACTGGAACCGAGCCTGGGGAGGTTGTTGCCTGCATAGACTCAAGGTCTCCCATGTTAGGTTATCCTGGTGCTGTGCAGTTACTTAAAAATAGAAAAATTAAGGTTACTGTTCCTGAAATCAATTGGCTAATGTCTGTCTGCAGTTGTTTTCCAAAAGGATATGGGACGTGTGATCTACCTCAGTAATGAAGTTCACGGTCTAAACTGGAACATAAAATGCTTGGTAAGTGTCAATTAAGTGAGTTAAAGTGACCCTGGTGAATCTAGACTCAAGTTGTTTTCAAGTCCCCCAGTTTTGTTCAGCATATAGATCTGTATTTTGAGGGCATTATATTTTGAGGGCACAATATATGCTATATTTTTATTTCCTTCTTTCTAATGTCTTTTGAAGTAAAAGACCATGACATGGAGGGAAAAGAGGGAAGAAGATGTGAAAGCTATTGAAGGAGACGGGTTGAGAAGGAAAGGGGTGTGGGCTTGAGGGAAGAGCGACATCTACAAACTGCAGACTCACTGCACTCACCTCATCCAGTTGGCCAAAGACGTGTCCTTTCCATCCACATACTCATAGCAGTTTCTCCTTTTGGTGATCTGAGTGTTAGAAAAGAGATACAAGCTTTCCTCTCTCTTTTATTTTTTTTGATAGGAAGTAAAAGAAGAACTATTTCCCTCTGCAGTCATTGGTGCTCTTCAGCCTGCATGGATTCAACTGCCAGTCGGACCAAATGGTAAGCTGCTTAATCATCATTCAAAGTCTGAGTCTCTTGGTTCACTGAAGGCAAGGGCTACACAAGGGAGGAGTCACCTCTGTGTGTCTGTACCACTGTCTCCCACCTGTCCTCTGACTTTTAGATAGGAGTCCTGCGTGTCTGTACACTGTGGTCCCACCTCTCCTCTGACCTGTAGACAGAGGTGCTGTGTGCCTGGACCACTGTCTCCCATCTCTCCTCTGAGCTTTAGATAGAGGTCCTGTGTGTCTGTACACAGTGTCTCCCACCTCTCCTCTGACCTTTAGATGTTCATGCCCAGTGCACAGTACACAGGGCTGCCCGTGTCATTGCTGACCATGTCATCACCATCTGCATCCTTGCATGTAGACATGAAGCACCCGTCACCACACACAAGCAATTCAAGGCCAGAGAACAGGGAAACAGGGGTGTTTCTCACCAGCCAGGAGTATCCACTGTTGGCGGCCTCTTCATCGTCTGTGATCTGGCCCTCATAGGGGCCAAAGTGCAGGCCCAGCGGCAGATCAGACACCTCGTTCCACACTCCAAGCCCAGCCTCAGGGATGCTTGACTCTCTGATACTTAACCCAGGGGGCAGAGTGAGGGCTGAGCGGTTGGCATGCCCCTTTTCCACTGCACAGTCCTTTACAAAGATTGGGGGCCCATGGGCAGCACAGCTGTCGATGAAGAAGCTCTGACACTCCTCACAATCTGGAGGTGAGAGCAACAGGGGTGAGGGGAGGTATAGTGATGTTGCTGGTTGTAAAGAGCTTCAGAAAGAGCTGGGGCACTCATGGCATGTGGCCTTGATCCTGCACCCCAAGTCATAGAGGAAAGGGATGACTGGGGGACCAAATGGTGAGGTGAGGTTATTGGACCAAGGCCTTGTAGCCCCTTCTCCACGAGTGGGCCAGCAGGGGCACTCACAGAGGTAGTCATCATCCTGGGGCTCGCTGACCTCTTGGTACACATGCCCCTTTCTTTCTCGTAGACTGTACCTCTTCACTCCAGTCTCCTTTCTTCTGAGTTCTAAGATGGAGAACAGAAGCTAAGCAAGGCTGGTGGGGTTTGGAGAGTTAGTCCCTGTTTTATTGGAAAGTCTGAGATCTCCTACTTGTTCATTTATACATTTTGTTAAAACTTGTTTACATGTATTTTTTAAACTTTTACTTTTGTAATTTTATGTTTTAATGTTACATTATTTATTTCTTGGCCCAGCTGCATGGATTGTGGGATCTTAGTTCCCCGACCAGGAATGGAACCCATACCCCCTGCAGTGGAAGCATGGAGTCTTAACCACTTAACCACCAGGAAGTCCCTTTTCTATACTTTGTTTCTTCTTCCTTTAACTCCTGGTTCAGGAGACTGAGGCTCCTCACTGACCACAGATGCCCAGTTCAGTGTTAGCTTCCTGCACTTCCCGTTAGTAGGTTTAACTTCCCACCTTCTTACTTAGGAAATAGTTCACTGACACATGTACTCAGAAAACATACATTGAGGGCACATGACATGTAAGGCATTGAGCAGAGGTCTGGGCATAAACACTAACGAGGCATGGTCCCTATCATCACAGCTGGATTTACTGAACTACTTTTAGCTCAAAAAAGTGTCAGCACTTTTGCATTTAATGTAAAGCTTTCAAACACTGTATGAGTTATGCATCCTTATCTTCACTTTACAGATGAGCAATCAGGATCTCAGAAAACATAAGATTTTCCCAAGGCCCCAGTGCTAACTTCATGTCTCAAATCAGTCCAGCTTAAACCCAAGCCTACCCAAAGTCCATGCCACACACATAGTCCATACTTACTAGCTTTTCTATAGGGATTAGAGGAACTAATTAGAGGAACTCCCCAAATTTTCTCTTACCGACTTTTTGTCTGGGGTGCTGTCCAGGAGTCCTTGCTTTTCTGGGAGGGGGCACCAGTTTCTGAGCCTGCTTGGAGCCACTTGTCTTCAGCAATTTGGCTGCTCCCGGCAATTCCTTCAAACTAGATTCCTTACTTAATGGTGCCCTGGACATTGTCTTCCACATGAATAAAAGACAACATGAATTTCTTTAGTTCTTTAGGACTTTATGAAGTGTTTTCACATGCATGAGTTTGACAATTCTTGGAAATACCTGGTGGAGGAGGGGTCTGAACACTGGAGTGTAAAATAAGGACCTAAGTGGGTAGTGAATCAAAACTAGAATTCATATCTTAAGGCTCTTTCCCTTCAACTTTCTACAGAAAAGTGAGAGCAAGGCAAGGAGAATAGCTGGAGGTCAGGGAAAGAAGTGGGTAAGGGCTCATAGAGAAATCCGGGGGGTTTTCTATTAATTAGTGGCCCTTTGATGGACGAGGAAGTATGGAAAATTACAGAGGGGACAAAACACATCTGGAAGATAAGGTGACAAAGCAGTGAGATTGAGAAGAGAAAAGACGATCGGCAGAAACACATTTAGACAATAAAGAAAATGAGCTGAAAGTTGCAGGTTGCCATGTCCTCTTAGAGACAATGTTTGGAATTAAAGTAGCTGACCTCATCAATTCTGCTTGAACAAGGCTGTATGACTAGCTGGTTCTCCTCAGTTTCCTGATCCATAAATTGGTATACATGCTAATTTTTAATGTTACAGTGGACATGAAATTTAATAACATTTCAATAAATCATTGTGTGAGCTATTTAATACAGTATGAATGTGAGTGTACATCCCTGCCATCAATTTATCCCTTCAACTGTCTCTATATTTGAAGTCTAGCTCACAGATACTATCTTCAGCATTCTTTGATCTTCTTACTCCTAGATGAATGTTTAAATGTGGAGTCACTCATTCACAAAACATTCAGGGGGCTCTCAGGGGCTTTAAGCTGGGCCTTGACTTCTGAGAATTAACGGGTATGGGCTAGGCTCTCAAAGCTCACAATGCAGGGCAGGCTAAACAAATGATTCCAAACATGAGAGTTGCCTAATCATAGCTCAGGGGAAGGACTTGTTACTTCCTCCTGCAAGAATGAGCATTTGAAATGATGCCCAGATGATGAGTTTCTACTCAAAAGTGGGTAACCTATGTGAAGTCCTTCAGTTATTTTCTTATTTGTTGCTTTTCAGTCATAAACCTGAGGCTTGTCAGTGTTGCGAGTTGCTTCCTCTTATTGGACTGGGAGGCTCTGAAGTAGGGATCCTGTCACTTTCATCATCCTGGACTGTCCACTCTACACACTGCCCAGCATGTCCGTAAGCTTCTTCATCTTGGACCGTCCACTCTACAAACTGCCCAGCAAGTCCTTAAGCTTCCCTTAGTCAGATGTCTTAGCATATCCCTCCCTAGCACAGCACAAAAGAACTGAGGTTGAAAACATCTCTCAGATGAATGATATAAAGATGTATGAATAAACTTCATAGAACTATGGAAGTTTTAATCATTTTGTAAGGAGTTTAGAAGAAGTGCTTTGGATTAGATTGCACTACCAGTGATACTGTGATCTCAGGCATATAATCAATCATTTTTTTAACCTCAGTTTTGTGATCTATAATGGTGATAGCTATATACCTACTTATAGGTACTGTAGGATTGTTTTAAGGTTTAAGTAAGTTTATTCACATAAAATGCTTAAAGTCTGAAATATTGTGAAAATTATGTAACAACAGAACAGCCTACTATTGTTCTTGTTCTTACTAACTATAAAGATGGTGATGATATCAGACATTGTGCTAAAGATTCAGGACAGGAAGGCAGCAGTCTCCAGGATCTCTGTGTTTTCTCCTATTCTCACCTGTGACTGGATCCATGAGGAGGATATTTTGGCAACAGGATTTGGGAAATACTCACATTCTGGTGTTTATTGTGCTCCACTCTGAAGGCCATCGAAGAAAGTTTACCTAAAAAATGATGGGAATCAGTGTTTTGGTTGGTAAATGTTTCCAAACTCTGGGCATTCTAATTAAGGACACATAATTCTGAGCCAGAGAGTGACAAGGACAAGGATTACCAAAGGAGGAATGGAAAATGATTTCTGTATCATCAACTCCTATGCTTCCACTGGGAGCATTACATAATTTTATTAAAATTAAAAAAAATATGAAACTTCATCTGTGCCTCATCTGATGTCCATAAAGTATCTAATAAATTTACTAGCCTTTCATGGCAAAAATACTCAACAAAATAGAAATAGAAGGAAGTGACTGTAATATAATAAAGGTCATATAGGAAAAGTCTACCTCTAACATCATAGTCATCAGTTAAAAGCTGAAAACTTCTCTAAGATCCAGCAAAAAGGCAAGGATGCCCATTCTCAACATTTCTATTCACCATAATGTTAGAAGTCCTAGCCAGGGCATTAAGTTAGAAAAGGAAACAAAAGGCTTCTATTTGGAAAGAAACAAGTAAAATTATGTCTGTTCACAGAGGACATGATTTTATGTACAGAAAAATCTTTAAAATTCCACACATACACAAAAACCTACACAGAAAGTTGCATGGTACAAAATCAACATTCAAATATTTTTCCATGCATGAGTGATAACCACTCCAAAAAGGAAAATAAGAAAACAATCCTATTTATTTTTCATTTTTTAAAAACTATAGTCAAGATCTAAATTTAAATTAAAAAATATTTATTTTTATTTATTTATTTGTGCCAGGTCTTTGTTGCAGCATGTGGGATCTAGTTCCCTGACCAGGGACTAAACCCAAGTTCTCTGCATTGGGAGTGTGGAGGCTTAGCCTCTGGACTACCAGAGAAGTCCCAATAATGTTATTTGTAATAGCATCAAAAAGAATGAAATACATGGGAGTAAACTTGAGGAGATGAAAGACTTATACATTGAAAACTACAAAGTATTGCTGAAAGGAATCTGACACAAGTAAATAGAAAAGCGTCTCATGTTTATGGATTTGGAGACTTATTATTAAGCTGTTCATACTACCCAAAGCAAGTTAAAGATTCAATGCAATTCCTATTAAAATCCCAATGGAATTTTTTTCTGATATATAAAATCCATCCTACAGTTAATACCGAATCTCAGAGGACCCCAAATAGGCAAAACAATCTTAGAAAGAACAGCAAAGCTGGAGGCCTCTGATTTCAGAATATATTACAAAGTTACAGGAACCAAAAGAGTATAGTTTTGGCATAAAGTTTGTGCTTAGTTGCTCAGTCTTGCTGACTCTTTGTGACCTTTTGGACTGTAGCCCACCAGGCTCTTCTGTCCAGGGGATTTCTCAGGCAAGAATACTGGACGGGGTTGCCATTTCCTTCTCCAGGGGCTGTTCTTAACCCATGGATTGAACCTGCATCTCCTGTGTCTCCTGCATTGAAGGCAGTTTCTTCACTTGCTGAGCCACTGAGGAAGCCCGTTAGCATAAAGACAGACATGTCAATCAATGGAACAAAATAGACAACCAGAAATAAACAGAAATACATTCTTGGATACATGGTCTAATGATCTTCATCAAGGGTGTCAAGACAATGGGGAAAGTTTAATCCCTATAACGAATGGTGCTGGGGAAACAAAATATCCATATGCAAAATAATAAAGATTTTACATCATGAAGAAAAATCAACTCAGAATGGATTCAAGACCTAAATGCAAGATTTGACAAGACTCTTAGAGGAAAACAAGGGTGAAGCTTCATGATACTGAATCAGCAATGATTTCTTAGATATGGTACCAAGTGCACAAGTATTAGTAACAAATTAAAAATACACAAAGAGATTACATCAATCTTAAAATCTCTGTGCAGCAAAGGACACAGTGAACAGAGTGAAAAGGCCACCTATGGGACTGTAGAAAATATTTGTAAAATATGTATCTGATAAGGGGTTAATAAGCATACACCAATATGAAGCCTACCTATAAGTCAGGAAAAGAACCTGATTGACCATGATGGCACCCTGATATCAAACTTCCATGCTTCAGCATTGTAAGAAAACAAATTTCTGTGGTTTAAGGCATGCAGTCTGTTTTGTTATGGCGGTCTGAGCTGACTAACACAGTGGGAGAAGGAATTCAATAGACATTTCTCCAAAGAAGATACACAAATGGCCAACAAACATATGAAAAGATGCTCAACATTACTAATCAATAAGGAAATACAAATTGAAACCTTCTGTGATGGGCAATATAAATAAGAAGACAATAGCAAGTTTGGTAAGGATATGGAGAAATAGGAACCCTTATACACTATTGTTGGAAATGTAAAATGTTGCAACCTTCATAGAAAACAGTATGGAGTTTCTTCAGAAAATTAGAACTGCTGTATGATCTAGCAATCCAACTCAAGAGTCTATTTCCATAAAAAATTGAAAGGAAGATCTTGAATAAATAGTGTGCACATCTTTGGTCATTGCAGCATTATTCCCATTTGGTGAGATGTGGAAGAATCTAAATGTTCATTGGTGGATAAACAGATAAAGATTATATATAAGATATATCTTATATCTGTTATATACACAGGCACACATGGGAATGTTTTTAAGCCTTAAAAAAGAATTCTGTCATATGCTACATCAGGGATGGGCCTTGATGATATGCTAAGTGAAATGAACCAATCCAAAAAAGACAAATATTGCCTGATTCCACTTCTATGAGGTATCTAAGTTAATCAAACCCATGGAAACAGAAAATATAATCATGGTTGCCAAGGGCTATGAGGAGGAAGGATTGGAGAATTGTTCCTTAGTGGGTTAGGGCTTCAATCACGCAAGATGGAAAAGTTCTACAGATTTGTTGTGCAGCAATGTGTGTATATATATCCCCAGTGGCTCAGCGGTAAAGAATCCGCCTGCAATGCAGGAGATGCAACAGATGCAGGTTCGATCCCTGGGTTGGGAAGATCACCTGGAGCAGGAAATGGCAACCCACTCCAGTATTCTTGCCTGGAGAATCCCATGGACAGAGGAGCCTGGTGGGCTACAGTCCTTGGGTATGCAAAGAGTCAGACATGATGGAGCAATTAACATTATGGCCACTAACACTAATGTGTACATAGTTAGCAAGAGAGTACCATACACTCAGAAATTCTTAAGGTAAATAATGATGTGCAGAGGTATGGTGGACCGTGGCGTATGTATTCCCTATGAAGAATCTCTCTTCATGTCAAAACCTTTGCAGACAACCAAATGTTTGATTTTCATGTCCCTTTCACTAGTTTTAATAACCTAAGGGAACAGAGGAACTTCCCTGGTGGCACAGTGGATGAGAATCTCCCTGCCAATGCAGAGGACACAGGTTCGATCACTGGTCCAGGAAGATTCCACTTTCTTCCGGGCCACTAAGCCTGTGTGTCACAAACTGCTGAGCCTGCATGTGCTCTGAATGAGAAGCCACTCACGCAACCAGAGAAAGCCCATGCACAGCCACGAAGACCCAGTGCAGCCAAAACTAAATAAATAATTTTTAAAAATCTCGGAGAACAGAAATCTATAGATGGAGAATCATAGAACTATCTAAATTGTTTGCTCCAGTCTAGGCAGATTAACTCTTCTAAACTATCTGAGCAGCAGAAGAGGAAGTGAGCTGCTCACTTCTATTTTATAATGAGTGTACTTCATTTTATTTACCTGATGCTGTCTCTGGTCAGTGAAATGTGGGAAAGATGAGGGAGAATAAATAGTTCTCTCAAACCCTTTCCCAGAATTAAAACAAATAATTAATTTCACCTTAGGGTAAGAAGATCATGTGTTGTTTTATATACCTACATAAATAATGTATCTTGACATAATATGTTAATCATTTCCTCTTCTAAGAGATTTAATCCAATAACCAATTATGAGATTAGTATTAAATCTCTTTGGTGAATTTATTTCTAAGTTTTCTTTAACTGCCTTTCATTAAGAATGTTTAGCAAAAATAATTCTTTTTAAAAAGAATGATAAATTTTAAACATAAAACTTTTGAGAATTACACTGGAAAACCTATACATTCATCTTCATTCAGGCTTATGTAAATATTCAGCCACAACCACTTTGGAATGCTGAAAATTATGTTTTCTTTGCTAATGGCTGAGATATAGTTGAGACCTAAGCCCAGACTGGTTTCAGGAAGACACCTCTAAGTCCTCCTGGCCCCTCACCTTGCTGCCTTGGTGTCCATTCTTCATCAGAATCCTCAGTGTCATCTGCCTGGAGTTTGATGACCTGCCTGCGGTGATGCATGAATGCTGGTCGAGTGGCTCTGAAACCTGGAAAGAAGCAAAATATTTGTTATAAGAAGGAGGAACAAAGCACAGAAGCAATGGAAAGTGTCACAAAGTCAGGGAAATCAGTAGGATGGGCTGGGAAAATCTAGAAAAAGGCAAGAGGTGAGCTCTGCACTGCAGGGTCAACCTCCCTTTAGTACAAAACAATAAACATTTCCTCCAGGTTAGTCTCCACACAAAAGGGAACTGTAAGCAAAGGAAGCCACCTAAGAGAGGGCCAAGTGAACACCAAGGGTGAAGACCTGTTTCATGTTTCCCAGGCTCATGGGCACCCAGCACTTCCTGTTACCTATAGCAATCAGCGCTTCGTAGTTCCTTTTCACATTCCTATATCGAATTTTTTCCCATTCTCCCATCTCTTCCCATTCTTCCTTGGAGAAGTATACAGAGATGTCTTTGAAAGCATCTTTGGCCTAAGGAAAATAATAGATTTCATCAGTGATTTACTAATATAAGTCAGACCTTAGAGCTGGGTCTTCTCCTCCACCTTTTGTGCAGGGAGTAGCCTGAAGCTACTGGATGGTCTCTGTGAGACAGGGATGAAGACTTTCCTTCCCTACTGTGTCCTGCTTAATTGAGCACACACTGAGCATTTTCCTAACTCTTCCTGGACACAAAGAAGTTGACAATGCTAGTGTCCTGTTTTGTCCCACTCCACCCCACCATCTCAGACAGGACCAGGCATTCCCATCCTGTGTATGGTCGTAGAGAAGTTCACTCAGCTAACCAGGCAAGCAGTCTGTGGTCCTTCAGGGACCAGCGCCATGTCCTTCCTATAGAGCTGGCTTAGAGCCCAGCTTTGCCGCCTCTGCCTCTCACCGTGGGCTTCCACTCTGTTCTCCCAGCATCTCCCTCAGTGCTCTCCTCTGGAGACGTGTTTGGCCTCATGGCCATTGGAGTGCTCAACGCCAAGGTGCCTGTGGAAGAAGAAGGTGCTGAGATAGCCCAGACCACTGTCCAGAGCCTGGTCTGTCTTCCTTGGGTGGAGTGTCCAAGGCAAGAAGGTGAGGGGAATGTCGGGGTGAGGGTATTGGTGGGATGGACAGATCCCGACTAGCTATGACAGACAAGCCTAATGTGAACTAGAGTTGGTTTCTTTGGTTCCCCTACAATTCAGCCCCTCCGAGGAAAGGCACTGGGTGGGACATTCTGTGGGTGATGGAGGGATTCCTGAGGAGACCTGGAAGCCCCTAACTGCTGGACTGGGGTCTGGCTGAAATCAGGGCTCTGTTCCAGTGCTGCTGCTGCTGCTAAGTCGTTTCAGTCGTGTTCAACTCTGTGCGACCCCATAGACGGCAGCCCACCAGGCTCCCCTGTCCCTGGAATTCTCCAGGCAAGAACACTGGAGTGGGTTGCCATTTCCTTCTCCAGTGCATGAACGGGAAAAGGGAAAGTGACGCGACTCCTAGCGACCCCTTGGACTGCAGCCCACCAGGCTCCTCCGTCCATGGGATTTTCCAGGCAAGAGTACTGGAGTGGGTTGCCATTGCCTTCTCCGCTGTTCCAATGCAGGAGAGGGAATATTTCTCCAAGAAGGGTTTTGAGGATCTCATCCTGGGGACTCAGAAAAATCTGGGCATAATGTGGGTTCTACGTCTAAGGGACAGGTCACTTGGCTTGAGGAGATCTGGGTCACACGGGCTGAAGGAACTGGGGTCTTCAGACAGAGGGGACTGGGGATCTTTTGGCTGATGTAGAATGCGCAGGGTGAGATAACTTGGGATCTTTGAGGCTGAGGAAATCGGGGGTTTCTTATTAAGGCGCTTTAGGTCTCTGACAGGCAGGACAGTGGGAGTCTTGAGGATGAAGAGTTTTAAGAGCTCCCAGGCTGAGGTATTCAGGGTCTCCGAGGTTAAGGAAATTTGGTCTGTCTGCGGGTGCTATTTTTAGGGTCCCTCAGGCTGAGGGGAACTGGGGTTACTCTAGGTATTTGAGGGTCGCAGCACTAGGGGATTTGGTGTTTCTGAGGGTGAACGGACTTGTAGTCCCTGAAGCTGACAAGACGCAAGCTTCCTTCAGATTAGGATTCAGGTTCCTCAAAGCTGACAGGATTTCGGGCCTCCCACCCTGGAATTTGAAGCCGTCAGGCTAAGGGTTTATGAGGGTTGCACGGGTGTGTTCCCATCAGTCTCCTCGCTGTCCTGCGGCACTGCCCAACCCCGCCTGGGGCCCGCTAGCACCACAGAGACGTCCAGTCCTCTTGCGCTGAGGTGAAGTGAAGGGCGAGCCGCCGGGCTGTACCCTGTCAGGCACGAGCGACCAATCAGCGTTGCGACAGAGGCAGTCTGGCCAATAGGCGCTGGGAGGGTGCGGAGCGCGATGGAGGCCCCGCCCCACCGCTCGGGGATTGGCCGCTCTGGGGGCGTGTCTGTCAAGAAGCCTCAAGCGCGCAGGTGCATCTCGGCCGTTTTCTTTGCTAGTTTTCAGGCATGGCCTCTTAGGCCTGGATCCTCAAGTGGGCAGGTTGTCCTCAGGCTCGATGTTTCCTTCCAGTGCCCTCAACTGGAATCTCGGCTCCACCAGACAGTAGTCGTGCTCCTAGACTTTCTCCTAGGCCCACCTGTGCCCTCCCTTGTCAAATCCAGTTTTGGCAAGAACTCTATGTGATGAGTAGTGCATTATTCAGGGGAAAACGTTGTAATTAAATTCTGATGAGACACAGGATAAACAACATATGGTTAAAGATTTAAATGCAAGGCATGGAATAAGTATGTTAGAAAAAACTTGGAGGATTTTAAACCTCAAAGTAGCAGTGGCACTGATGAGTCATCTGTATATTTAATGTAGGTATTAAAAGCCTTCAGAAATGAGGCATAAATAAAACCTCAAAGCCTTGCAAGTATTTTCTGTAAAATGAGGCATCGAACTGGAGGACAAAGGATCCACAGAGCTGAGTTTGCTTGACGCCTACTGGCTTCACAAGATAAAACAGGGACACTGTTTCTGGCCCTTAGCTAGATTTGTTCACAGAAAAATAACGTGATTTCCATGTATTGGAAACAAGACAACTGACTGTAGAATTAGTATCAAGTGGTGGTTGGGAGTCTGGGCGGAGAAATGTTACCAGGAAAGTGAGTTTACTTCTTGGTGGGTGTTGAGCCAGAAGATACAACCCAGACAAAGCTCATGGGAAGGAAAAGTGTATTACTTGTAGAACTATGGAGAACACCATGGAGCTTTCCAGAGGAGTATCTCTCTCTAAACCACAAAGTTGGGGAAGCTTTAATCTATGGGTACAGGCATGTTCAGGCTTTCATGGTGGCTCAGACGGTAAACAATCTGCCCATACCAGAAGACCCAGGTTCAATCCCTAAGTGGGGAAGATCCCCAGAGGAGGGCCTGGCAGTCCACTCCAGTATTCTTGCCTGGAGAATCCCATGGACAGAGGAGCCTGATGGTCCAGGGGGTTGCAAAGAGTCAGACACGAGTAAGTGGCTAACAGATTAACTTTACAGGCATGATCATTAAGGGTCTTGGGCTGTGGCAGACTCCAAGCTTCCGTTGATTGAAATCTTTAGAGTCAGAACCAGTCACCATCAGCATCCCTTACATTCCAGCTGGCCTGGTATAGATTTAGATATCTATTCTTGATATAGATATCTATTCTTCTTTATATTCTTTCCCCTTATCAGTTCAGTTCAGTCGCTCAGTTGTGTCTGACTCTGTGGTCACATGGACTGAAATACACCAGCCTTCTCTGTCCATCACTAACTCCCAGAGCTTGCTCAACTCATGTCCATTGAATCGGTGATGCCATCAGCCATCTCATCCTCTGTCATCCCCTTCTCCTCCCACCTTCAATCTTTCCCAGCATCAGGGTCTTTTCAAATGAGTCAGTTCTTCACATCAGGTGGCCAAAGTATTGGAGCTTCAGCTTCAGCATCAGTCCTTCCAATGAATATTCAGGACTGATTTCCTCTAGGACTGACTGGTTGGATCTCTTTGCAGTCCAAGGGACTCTCAAGAGTCTTCTCCAACACCACAGTTCAAAAGCATCAATTCTTTGGCACTCAGCTTTCTTCATGGCCCAACTCTCATAACCATACATGACTACTGGAAAAACCATAGCTTTGACTAGATGGACCTTTCTTGGCAAAGTAATGTCTCTGCTTTTTAATATGCTGTCTAGGTTGGTCATAACTTTCCTTCCAAGAAGCAAGTGTCTTTGAATTTCATGGCTGCAGTCACCATCTGCAGTGATTTTGGAGCCCAAGAAAATAAAGTCTGTTACGGTTTCAATTGTTTCCCCATCTATTTGCCATGAAGTGATGGAACCGAATGCCATGATCTTTGTTTTCTGAATGTTGAGCTTTAAGTCAGCTTTTAAACTCTCCTCTTTCACTTTCATCAAGAGTCTCTTAGTTCTGCTTCATTTTCTGCCATAAGGGTGGTGTCATCTGCATATCTGAGGTTATTGGTATTTCTCCCGGCAATCTTGATTCCAGCTTGTGCTTCATTCAGCCTGGCATTTCCCATGATGTACTCTGCACATAAGTTATGTAAACATGGTGACAATATACAGCCTTGATGTACTCTTTTCTCAATTTAGAACTAGTCTGTTGTCTAGTTGTTCTCAATGTAGAACTAGTCTAGTTGTAACTGTTGCTTCTTGACCCTCATACAGATTTCTCAGGAGGCAGGTTAGGTGGTCTGGTATTCCCAACTTTTGGGAATTTTCCAACAGTTGGTTGTGATCCACAGTCAAAGTCTTTGGTGTAGTCAATAAAGCAGAAGTAGATGTTTTTCTGGACTCTCTTGCTTTTTCTATGACCCAGTGGATATTGGCAATTTGATCTCTGGTTCCTCTGTCTTTTCTAAATCCAGCTTGAACATCTGGAAGTTCTTGGTTCACGTATGTTGAAACCTCACTTGGAGAATTTTGAGCATTACTTTGCTAGCATGTGAGATGAGCACAATTGTGCAATAGTTTGAACATTCTTTGGCAGTGCTTTTCTTTGGGATTGGAATGAAAACTGACCTTTTCCAGTCCTGTAGCCACTGCTGAGTTTTCCAAATTTGCTGGCATGTTGAGTGCAGCATTTTAAGAGCATCATCTTTTAGGACTTGCAATAGCTCAGCTGGAATTCCACTTGCTTTGTTCGTAGTGATGCTTCCTAAGGCCCATTTGACATCACATTCGAAGATGTCTGGCTCTAGGTGGGTGAAAACACCATCATGATTATCTGGGTCATTAAGCTCTCTTTTGTATAGTTCTGTGTATTCTTGCCACCTCTTCTTAATATCTATTGCTTCAGAAATGGTCCATACCTTTTGTGTCCTTTACTGTGCCCATCTTTGCATGAAATGTTCCCTTGGTAGCTTTAATTTTCTTAAAGAGATCTCTATTATTTCCCATTCTATTGTTTCCCTCTATTTTTTTTTTCCACATTGTTCACTTAAGAGATTTTTCTTATATCTCCTTGGTATTCTTTGGAACCTTGCATTCAGATGGGTATATCTTTTTCCTTTTCTCCTTTGCCTTTAGCTTCTCTTCTTTTCTCAGCTATTTGTAAGGCCTCCTCAGACAACCCTTTTGCCTTTCTGCATTTCATTTTGGTGGATGGTTTTGATCATGGCCTCCTGTACAATGTTAGGAACCTCCATCCATAGCTCTTCAGGCACTTTGTTTATCAGATCTAATCCCTTGAATCTATTTGTCACTTCCACTGTATAATCATAAGGGATTTGATTTATGTCATACCTGAATGGCAGGTATAACATACTTTCTTCAATTGAAGTCTGAATTTTGCAATAAGGACATCATGATATGAGCCACAGTCAGCTCCTGGTCTTGTTTCTGCTGACTGTATAGAGCTTCTCCATCTTTGGCTACAAAGAACATAATCATCTGATTTTGGTATTGACCTTCTTGTGATACCCATGTGTAGAGTCTTCTCTCGGGTTGTTGAAAGATAGTGTTTGCTATGACCAGTGCATTTTCTTTGCAAAACTCTGTTAACCTTTGCCCTGCTTCAATTTGTACTCCAAGGCCAAACTTGCTGGTTACTCCAGGTATCTCTTGACTTCCTACTTAAAAAAAATTAATTTTTTTTAGCTGGAGGCGGATTACTTTACAATATTGTGGTGGTTTTTGCCATACGTTGACATGAGTCAGTCATGGGTGTACATGTGTCCCCCTGTCCCAAAGCCCCCTCCCACTTCCCTCCCCATCCCATCCCTCTGGGTTGTCCCAGTACACCAGCTTTGAGTGCCCTGTTTCATGCATCTAACTTGGACTGGTCATCTAGTTCACATATGGTAATATACAGGTTTCAATGGTATTCTGTCATATCATCCCACCCTCGTCTTCTCCCACAGAGTCCAAAAGTCTGTTCTTTACATCTGTGTCTCTTTTCCTCTTGTCTATAGGGTCATCGTTATGATGTTTCTAAATTCCATATATATGTTAATATACTGTATTGGTGTTTTTCTTTCTGACTTACTTCACTCTGAATGACAGGCTCCAGTTTCATCCACCTCATTGGAACTGACTCAAATGTGTTCTTTTTCATAGCTGAGTAATATTCCATTGTGTATATGTATTACAACTTTCTCATCCATTCATCTGCCTATGGACATCTAGGTTGCTTCCTGTCCTGCTAAGTCACTTCAGTCGTGTCCGACTCTGTGAGACCCCATAGACGACAGGCCACCAGGCTCCCCTGTCCCTGGGATTCTCCATGCAAGAGCACTGGAGTGGGTTGCCATTTCCTTCTCCAATACATGAAAGTGAAGTCGTGTCTGACTCCTAGTGACTCCATGGACTGCAGCCTACCAGTCTCCTCTGTCCATGGGATTTGCCAGGCAAGAGTACTGGAGTGGGTTGCCATTGCCTTCTCCTGTCCTGCTTCCTGTCCTAGCTATTGTAAACAGTGTTGCAATGAACATTGGTGTACGGGTGTCTCTTTCAATTCTGGTTTCCTTGGTGTGTATGCCCAGCAGTGGGATTGTTGGGTCATATGGCAATTCTATTTCCAGTTTTTTAAGGAATTTCCACACTGTTCTCCATAGTGGCTGTACTAGTTTACATTCCCACCAACAGTGTAAGAGGGTTCCCTTTACTCAACACCATCTCCAGCATTTACTGTTTGTAGACTTTTAAATGGCAGCCATTCTGACTGGCGTGAGATGGTACGTCATGGTGGTTTTAATTTGCATGTCTGATAATGAGTCATGTTGAGCATCTTTTCATGTGTTTGTTAGCCATCTGTTTGTTTTATTTGGAGAAATGTCTGTTTAGTTCTTTGGCCCATTTTTTGATTGGGTCATTTATTTTTCTGGTATTGAGCTGCATGAGCTGCTTGTATATTTTGGAGATTGAGTCTTTGTCAGTTGTTTCATTTGCTATTATTTTCTCCCATTCTGTCTTTTCACCTTGCTTATAGTTTCCTTCATTGTGTAAAAGCTTTTAAGTTTAATTAGGTCCTATTTGTTTATTTTTGCTTTTATTTCCATTACTCTGGGAGGTGGGTCATAGAGGATCTTGCTGTGATTTACGTCAGAGAGTGTTCTGCCTATGTTTTCCTCTAGGAGTTTTATAATTTCTGGTCTTAAATTTAGATCTTTAATCCATTTTGAGTTTACTTTTGTGTATGGTCTTAGAAAGTGTTCTAGTTTCATTCTTTTACAGGTAGTTGACCAGTTTTCCCAGCACCACTTGTTAAAGAGATTGTCTTTTCTCCATTGTATATTTTTGCCTCCTTTGTCAAAGATAAGGTGTCCATAGGTTCGTGGATTCATCTCTGGGCTTTCTACTTTGTTATGTTGATCTATATTTCTGTATTTGTGCCAGTACCATACTGTCCTGATGACTGTGGCTTTGTAGTATAGTCTGATTCACTTCCTGCTTTTGAATTCCAGTCCCCTATGATGAAAACCGCATCTTATTTTGATATTAGTTCTAGAAGGTCTTGTAAGTCCTCATAGAACCATTCAACTTCAGCTTCTTTGGGATTAATGGTTGGGACATAGACTGGGATTATTCTGATATTGAATGGTTTGCCTTGGAGACAAAGAGAGATCATTCTGTCATTTTTTAGATTGCACCCAAATACTGCATTTTGGACTCTTGTTGACTATGAGGGCTACTCCATTTTTTCTAAGGAATTCTTGCCCATAGCAGTAGATGTAATGATCATCTGAATTAAATTCTCCCACTCCAGTCCATTTTAGTTCACTGATTCCTAAAATGTCAATGTTCACTCTTGCCATCTCCTATTTGACCACATCCAATATCCTGTGATCATGAACCTAATATTCCAGGCTCTATGAGAGTTGGACTGTGAAGAAAGCTGAGCACCAAAGAATTGATGCTTTTGAACTGTGGTGCTGTAGAAGACTCTTGAGAATCCCTTGGACTGCAAGGAGATCCAACCAGTCCATTCTGAAGGAGATCAGCCCTGGGATTTCTTTGGAAGGAATGATGCTAAAGCTGAAATTCCAGTACTTTGGCCACCTCACGCGAAGAGTTGACTCATTGGAAAAGACTCTGATGCTGGGAGGGATTGGGGCAGGAGGAGAAGGGGACGACAGAGGATGAGATGGCTGGATGGCATCACTGACTCGATGGACGTGAGTCTGAGTGAACTCCGGGAGTTGGTGATGGACAGGGAAGCCTGGTGTGCTGTGATTCATGGGGTTGCAGAGTCAGACACGACTGAGCGACTGAACTGAACTGATGCAATATTGTTTTTTACTGCATTGGACTTTACTTCCATCACCAGTCACATCCACAACTGGGCACTATTTTCACTTTTGCTCCATCTCTTCATTCTTTCTGGAGTTATTTCTCCACTATTCTCCAGTAGCATAGTTGGGCACTGACTGACCTGGGGAGTTCATCGCTCAGTGTCATATCTTTTTGCCTTTTCATACTGTTCATGGGGTTCTCAAGGCAAGAATACTGAAGTGGTCCCTTCTCCAGTGGACCATGTGTTGTCAGAACTCTCCACCATGAACCTTTCGTCTTGGGAGGCCCTACACAGCATGGCTCATTGTTTCATTGAGTTCAACAAAGCTGTAGTCCATGTGATCAGTTTGGTTAGTTTTCTGTGATTGTGGTTTTCATTCTGTCTGCCCTCTTACGAATGAGGATAAGAGAGTTATGGAAGCTTCCTGATGGGAGACAATGACTATGGGGAAAACTGGGTCTTGTTCTGATGGGTGGGGCCATGCTCAGTAATCTTTAATCTAATTTTCTATTGATGGGGGAGGCTGTGTTCCCTCCCTGTTGTTTTGCCTGAGGCCAAAGTGTTGACCCACACTTCCACCAGAGACTCCTGGACTCTCACAGGGAAGTCTAACTCAGTCACTTGTGGGGAGACTGCTCCTTTTTCCTGGCTCCTGGTGCACACAGGTTTTGTGTGTGCACAAAAGCCAAGAGCCAACAGCCAAGAGCCTGTTTCCCAAGTCCTGTGGAAGTTTTGTAATGAAATACCACTGGCCTCCAACGTCTAATTTCCTGGAGGTTCTCAGTCCCTTTGTCAAATCCCCAGGTTGGGAAATCTGTTGTGGGTGCTAGAACTTTCTTAACAGTGCAAGAATTTCTTTGGTATAATTGTTCTGCAGTTTGTGGGTTGTCTGCTTGGTGTCTCTGTGATGGGTCTAGTGGCAACTTCCTCCAAGAGGGCTTACGCCACATGCTGTGTGACCCAGGTCTGCTGCAGCCAGAGCCCCTGTCCATGTGGCAGCCCACTGCTGACACTTGCCTCTGCAGGAGACACTCAAACACTCAAAGGCAGGTCTGGTCAGTCTCTGTGGGGCCCCTGTGTCCTGGTGCACACATGGTTCATTTGAGCCCTCCAAGGGTCTCTGGAGGGCATGGGGTTTGATTCTAAATGCAATTTTGCCCCTCCTACCATCTTATTGGGGCATCTCCTTTGCCCTTGGATGTGGGTATCTTTTTTTGGTGGGATCCAACATTCTCCTGTACATGGTTGTTTTACAGAGAGTTGCAATTTTGGAGTTCTTGCAGGAGAAGATGACCACATGTCCTTCTACTCTGCCATTTTCCCCCTTATAAGTTATTACAAAATGTTGAGTGTAGTTGCCTGTGCTATACAGTAGGTCCTTGTTGACTATTTTACCTTAATTTTTAAAAATGTTGATTTTACTTGTTTATTTATCTATTTTTGGCTGAACTGTCTTTGTTGCTGTGCACGGGTTTTCCCTAGTTTCAGTGAGTGGGGGCTGCTCTTCCTTGTGATGTGAGGCTTCTCATTGCAGTGTCTTCTCTTCTTGTGGAGCACAGGCTTCAGGGTCTGTGGGCTTCTGTGGTTGCAGCACGTGAGCTCAACAGTTGTGGCTCCCAGGCTTTCGAGCACAGGCTCAATAGTTGAATGACAAGCCCTCACACTGCAACCAGGAGAAGCCCACACTCTCCTCAACTAAAGGAAAGTCCACACAGCAGCAAAGATTCAGTGCAGCCAAAAATAGACAATAAATAAAAAAATAAATAAAATTATAAAATAACAACAGCAATAAACCCCCACAAAAATCAGAGCTGGTATCAGGAAGCTGGGTAATTAGGTCTGTTCATCTCTGGTTCATTGCACTGCTGCTTTCTTTCTGAAATGCAAAAAGAAGGAAAACTGCAAGGGGTGGTCCGTGGGAAAGGCAAGCACTAGGGTGTGAGTAGTATGGGGTTAGAGGAGAATAGGTGCAGGATGTAGCTCAAGTAGAGTTAGGGAGCAGAAAAGCAGACTTAGTTACAGAGTACAGATTAGGAGCAGTAAAGGAAAATCTAGGAGGGATTCGGCCTGCTCACTGTTCTCTGTATCTTCTTTGTTCTCAGGAAAGAAGAGAAAATCATTTCTCTTTTTCCCTTTTCACTACAACACTGATAGAAGAAACTTAGATGAAAAGGAGTGGCCTTCAGGAGCCCAGCCTCGTTCTCCAGTTCCTGTATAAAAGCAGTGAGTTTGAGACATCACCAGGAGAAAAGCAGACATTTAATAACTTTTATACCTCCTGTATATAGGGGAACTATCCAGGAAACCTGAGTCACTCCCTGAAATGTCCAAAGCCATCACCTCAAGTGCAATCTTTAGAGAAAAATACAAGAAAGACCTTGGGGAAATGGGGAAGCCTGTTGTGACAGGTTATCATGCAAACATAGTGAAGAAATGTATGATTGTTGCAGATTTAAGTCAGGACCTCGCCACTGATAAGAATTACCCGAGAGTTACTAGTCATCTGCTTCTAGTGCCAAGAGGGATAGCCCTTAAATATGTAGAGTTCTCTGTTGTAAATGTCCTTCACAAAAGGGCAATTGCTACTTACTTTTATGAAATTTCTGTTTTTTCTTTTTTAAAAGTTAGACTGAAATAATCCTTATGCCAGAGAGGCATATTTTGGGGTGGCATATTCTACTCATCTTATCATGGAGGAACCCCATTTTGCTTATGCTTTCATGTATTGAAGGATATCATGATTTTTTTTTCAATTTTTTTAGCTATTATGAATAGTGCTGCTGTGCATAATTGCATCCTTGTTTAAATTTGGGATAAAATTTCAAAGCAGTTGACAACACTGAACACATGATTGTTGGATCCAGTGTTTTGCCTTTGGAAAACACTGCACAGCTGTGTTATAAAGTGGCCGTAGATACATCCCACCAGCAGTGAGGGAGATTTCTTTTCCTCATCCTCCAGCAGTGGATATTGTCATGTATATGGAGTTTAGTAGTCCTGATAAGTGTGGTGTGATACCTCATGATTTTCACTCGATGTTCCCTAGTTCAGTTCAGTTCAGTTCAGTTGCTCAGTCATGTCTGACTCTTTGTGGCCCCATGCGCTGCAGCAGGCCAAGCTTCCCTTTCCATCACCAACTCCCGGAGCTTGCTCAGCTCATGTCCATCGAGTCAGTGATGCCATCCAACCATCTTATCCTCTGTCATCCCCTTCTCCTCCCGCCTTCGATCTTTCCCAACATCAGGGTCTTTTCAAATGAGTCAGCTCTTCTCATCAGGAGGCAAAAGATTTGGAGCTTCAGCTTCAGCATCAATCCTTCCAATAACTATTCAGGACTGATTTCCTTTAGGAATGACTGGTTGGATTCCTTGCAGTCCAAGGGACTTTCAAGAGACTTCTCCAACACCATAGTTCAAAAGCATCAATACTTTGGCAGTCAGCTTTCTTTATGGCCCAACTCTCACATCCATACATGACTACTGGAAAAACCATAGCTTTGACTAGATGGATCTTGGTCAGCAAAGTAATGTCTCTGCTTTTTAATATACTGTCTAGGCTGGTCATAGCTTTTATTCCAAGGAACAAGCGTCTTTTAATTTCATGTCTGCAGTCACCATCTGCAGTGATTTTGGAGCCCAAGAAAATAAAGTCTGTCACTGTTTCCATTGTTTCCCCATCTATTTGCCATGAAGTGATGGGACTGGATGCCATGATCTTAGTTTTTTGAATGTTGACTTTTAAGCCTACTTTTTCACTCTCCTTTTTCACTTTCATCTAGAAGCTCTTTAGTTCCTCCTCACTTTCTGCTATAAGGGTGGTGTCATCTGCATCTCTGTTTATTGCTATTTCTCCCGGCAATCTTGATTCCAGCTTGTGCTTCATCCAGCCAGGCATTTATTGTGATTTACTCTGAATGTAAGTTAAATAAGCAGGGTGGCACTATACAGTCTTGACATACTTCTTTCCCAATTTGGAATCAGTCCAGTGATCCACGTCCAGTTCTAACTGTTGCTTCTTGACCAGGATAAAGTTTTGCAGGAGGCAGATAAGGTGGTCTCGTATTCCCATCTGCTTAAGAATTTTCCACAGTTTGTTGCCATTCACACAGTCAAAGGCTTTAGCACAGTCAATGAAGCAGAAGTAGATGTTTTTCTGGAATTCTCTTGCTTTTTTATGATGCAGTGGATGTTGGCAATTTGATCTCTGGTACCTCTGCCTTTTCTAAATCCAGCTTGAACATCTGGAAGTTCTTGGTTCATGGACTGTTGAAGCCTCTTTTGGAGAATTTAGAGCGTTACTTTGCTAGCATGTGAAATCAGTGCAGCTGTGTGGTAGTTTGAACATTCTATGGCATTGCCCTTTTTTGGGATTGGAATGAAAACTGACCTTTTCCAGTCCTGTGGCCACTGCTGAGTTTTCCAAATTTCCTGGAATATTGAGTGCAGCACTTTAACAGCATCATCTTTCAGGATTTCCAATAGCTCAGCTGGAATTCCATCACCTTCACTAGCTTTGTTCATAGTGATGCTTCCTAACGCACAGCTGACTTCACACTCTAGGCTGTCTAGGCAAGTGATCAAATCATCATGGTTATCTGGGTCATTAAGATCTTTTTTATATAGTTCTGTGTATTCTTGCTGCCTCTTCTTAATATCTTCTGCTTTCGTTAGGTCCATACCATTTCTGTCCTTTATTGAGCCCATCTTTGTGTGAAATGTTCCCTGGGTTTCTCTAATTTTCTTTGCACATATTCGAGTATTTTAACTGGGATGGGTGGAGAATGTTCAGGAGCAGCTAGCCTAGGCATCAGGCAGCATTTACTTCAAGATGCCTCTGTGTGGTCCCCCAGCTTCCCACTGAGAACCCTAACCCTTGTGGGAGTGGGGGTGGGGGGTTAGGAGGGTAGAGGAGGGGGTCAGAAATGTGGAGGAGGGGGTCAGGAGTGTGGAGGAGTGCCAGGAGCCGGCGTGAGGAGCTCCAGCCATGGCAAAGGTCATGAGGAAGGAGGCTTGGCATACGCAAAGGCAGGATTGAGCCTCAGGAATCCCCCTGGATATTCTCGAGCATCTACCCACCAAAACCAGAGTCTGCCTACTTTACTGCTTTGTGCTCTCACCTCTGACTTTACTGGGGGCTGTCCCCCACCGCCATCTCGCTCTCTCTGATAAAGAGTTAACTTACAGCTCCAGTTAATAGAGTTCCTGGGCATTAGGAGTGTTTAAATCTAAACCCCTCAGTTAGCTCTCTAACTCACCTGACAAGTTTCCCCGGACTCCTACAGCTATGCATATGATTGTTTACAGTCTCCCAGCCTCAAGAGGCAGGGGAAGCTTAAGATATTCAAATAGCTTAGAGCCTCTCAGAGAGTTAGAAACTGTCAGAATAAAACTAGTAAAATATTTCATTGATGAGCCAATGCTTGCTGCCAAGTTTCCACATCCCCTGTATTGTATCCTTGAATGTGTATTAATTAATTATAGTTGGTATGTAGAAAAAATAAGTAGTGGCCTTGGTATTAGCAACTTTAGACCCTTAAGGTAATACATTCTTTCCTTTGTTGTAAACCCACTGCACCTCTGCCCTATAGGAATGCAACTGTATCTAACACCTTCGGAGGATGGCGCCAAACCTTAAAAAATTACTCTTAGAGAAGATAAGTCTTATGGTTGACAAACCTTTGTCAAGAGTCATAAAATGTTAATAGGCCTTCTGGCCAGAAGATGATGTAAATCACCTAAACCATTTGTATACGATAAATTTGCAGGAAAGAAACCCTGGTTTTGATAAGGATCAAAGACTGCTGACTTTACATGATTTCACATCCCCTATTATCCTCTATGTGCAACTTAGGGTATACAAGCCCCTGTTGAAAATAAAGCTACGGGCCTTGCTCACTGAAGCTTGATCTCCCCGTGTCATTCTTTCTTGTTTCTGTTTCCTCCTTTTCTCTTCTGTTCTTCCTTCATGCCAAAATAATCTGGAGCTCGGGGGTCCTCTGCGACCACTTATTTGCTTGGGCTTCTAAGACCCACTCGAGAAGGTGCCTAAGGTGGGGCACCTTCCGCTATTTGAGAGGGCGCCTGCTGCCTCCGTGGTCAGAACAAGTTTGGTGTCACGAACTTTATTGATCTCCCACGTAAACCAGTTATTATTGAGCATCTAATAAATCTCTCAGCCTTTGCTATCCCTTAATCGCCGACGCCGTCATCCTGAGGGAATCCCTGGATCCAACCGGGGCTGGACTCCGACAGAGGAGGTGTGGGAGAGTGGAAGGGCTGCTGTCTGCACTTAATTCCCCACCCCCGACTATCTTCAGAATTGCTCATTGGTGTAGCAAGCATCCTAATTGGATTTTCACCTGTGTAACTGGTGTGTTCTTAATGAGCAATGTGAACAGTGACATTAAATGTCCTCAGTCAGGACATGTAGATACTACACCACATGAACAGGTGTAAGAACCTGGGGAGGCATGTGCAGCCAGTACCCCTAGGGACAGGGTTCAGACTTCACCCCTCAACATTTTGGGGTCTAGCCACTGCTTTAACATTTATGAGGGCCCAGTGCTGACTCTAAGGGTTCTGTAATCCAGCCTTCATCTGCCTTTAGTGAGACCCACACTTCTAGGATCCTACAGAGCAGGGCCTGTGTGAGTTCTCTGTGGCTTCTCTAACAGACGACCACATATTGGGTGATTTAAAACAACAGGAATTCATCCTCCCCCAGTCCTGGAGACCAGACACCTAAGATCAAGGTGGCACAGGGCTGAGGTTCCTCCAGAGGCTCCAGGATAGGGTCCTTCCTGCCTTCTCCAGCTTTGGGGCTCCAGGGGTCCCAGGGCTTGTGGCCCCCTCCCTCCCATGTCTGCCTCCATCTTCATGAGGCTTCTCGTCTGTGTCCTCTTTCATCTCTTAAAAGGACTCTGTCAGTTGGATTGAAGGTCACCATAACCCTATATGACCTTAACTTGAGATCCTTAATTACATCTACAAAGACCCTTTTCCCAGATATGGCCCTGTTTCTGTGTTCTGGAGGAGGGGGGGACACATCTTTTGGGGCCACCATTCACCCCATTATCTGTATACAAAATAACCCTCATTTTAGGAGATCACCACAGGCCCATATAGACAGGCACAGACAGCGGCCACACAGGTGGGGTCTGGAGAGAATGAGGATCCTGGAGTCACCTGGAATGGATCATGCCTGGCTTCATCAGGTGAGGGGAATCACAGGGAGGAGCAGGGCATGGTCTTGTTCAGGCTTCAGAAAGACCATGTTGGGTGAGATGTGAGATGCACTGTGAGGGCAGGGAGCTTTGTCAGGGCCTGATGGAGGGATTAGGCTTGGGCAAAGGCTGAGAGTGTAGAGGGGAATCAGTGTGGGGGTTGGCCATACGCCCCGGAGAAGGAGCTGACAGTCCCTGGGGCACAAGGAACTGGGAACCTGGGAGGCTTCTGTGTTACTGAACCAAGTCCACACACCTGAGTACAGTAAAGCCAGTCGCCTGACACCAGGTGCAGTAAAGGAAAGTGCAGCATTAATTGTAAAGGCACCAATACGTGGAGACAGGTAACTCGTGCTCTAAACCCTGAAATCCCTGAAAGGCTTCAAGAAAGTTTTATGGGCCACATGAGGGAGGGGTGTGGGTCACAGAGTATGTGATTCACTGGTGCACGGTTCTCTGGTTGGTGAGGTAACAGGTGGCTAACCTCACAAATCCTCAGGCACTGGACACCCTGGGGGTGATGTGTTCATGCTCATCAAGTAGTTAACTTCTTCTACTCAGTGGGGCTTTTAGCAGTGGTAAAACAACTCCCTGAGTGTGCCTCAGATACTGTTATCTCTATACTTCAGAGAGGAGTTACAGCAGAGGATACAGGACGGGGTCTGTCCTGGGAGGGTCCCATAGGCTCCTGCTCAGTTACACCAGGTATCTGGGCTCAGCAGCTGGCGAAGTTGGGGCTGCCTCCTGGGCATGGGGAGCAGCAGGATCACAGTCCTTGAGGGGCCTGTTAGTTCCCAGGATGAGATGGGGAGGCCATGAGATGCACCTGGCCTGGGAGAGGGGTGCAGGCTGGAAATGTCACTGGAATCATCGCAGAGAGGAA
Source organism: Bos javanicus (assembly GCF_032452875.1). Lineage (NCBI taxonomy): Eukaryota > Metazoa > Chordata > Mammalia > Artiodactyla > Bovidae > Bos > Bos javanicus. The sequence continues at coordinate 157,425,170 of NC_083868.1, forward strand.
GGGGAAAGGCCAGAAGGGGGCAGGTGGGTTATAGCACCTACGTGCAGGTGATGGTGGTCCTGTTGGGCACAACTCAGAGCCATAAGGATTGGTGGTCAGGGGCTCAGTTTCATCCTGTTGTTCTTTGTTTATCTGTAACTTCCCACTCCTGCAGCAAGGAGCCATTTGCATTTGTCAGCTCTTTTCTCCTCTTCAGGTTATGCATACAGTGGTCTCAGAATTGCTAGCTACTGCACTCTGGAAGGATCTCTATAAAATGAAGCCCAGTGTTTATGTGCAGGCCATTTTGCCTTTTGTGTATCGATTCATTCATTTCCAAAGTCAACACATTTTGCCCCATCTCCTACAGTGAGATATCTTTTTAGTGCATTTATAATGTGATTAGGTTTTGTTGCATTGTGTATTCTGTCCTGCAACTCTCCTACACTCTAAATAACTATACTTGAATAGATTGTTTGATCCCTTGGGCTATACAAATTGATGAGCGTAGACAAATGCATAATGACAGATGTCCATCCTAAAGCATCACAGGGAATACTTCAACCCTCTTCAGCAGATGATCTGTTTATCATCTATGTAGCTTTGCTTTTCCTAGAATTTCATAAATGAGGTCATACTGTGTGCTGTTTCTCCAGACTGTATTCTTTCACTGAGTGATATGCACATGAGATTTAACCATACATTTCAAAGTTTGGTGGTTCATTCCTTACTACTGATGAGTAATACTCCATTGCATGTGTATGGGAGGAAAAACAATTTTCACTCTGCCCTTCCATAATAAAAGACAAATTACCAGGAGAAAAAATAGAAGCATACCTCCTCTATGCTTCCCTGGTGGCTTTGTGGTAAAGAATCTGCCTGTAATACAGTGCTGGGGTCCAGCCCCAGCAGGATCCAGGGGTACCCTCAGGATGATGGCATTGGCGATAAGGAAAGTAAAAGGGGAGAGAAAGAGGCTTGATCTTCCTTGGTTTACACAGAAAGCCAATAAAGCTCCTGTGTTCCAAGGAGTCATCCTGAAAGAAGAACAAAGGGAGAAAGAAAGAAAAGGAAAGAGAGAATGACACGGGGAGACCAAGCTTTGGTGAGTGAGGCCCATAACTTTATTTTCAAAAGGAACTTTTATACCTTGACTTGTACATAGAGGGAAATGAAAGATGCAAAGTCATGCAGAGTCAGCCCAAACATTACATCTGTTTTGTCTTTATCGAAACCAGGATTTTTTCTGCATACCTTTCCCATAAACAATGTTGTGTACATTATCTTCTGGCCTTGGAGGCCTGTGGACATTTTATGATCCTTTTTTGATAAAGGCTGCTCAACCAGAAAACTTATTTACCCTTGAAGTGTTTTTTTCTTTATATTTCTAATCTATGTCAGCCTCAGAAAGTGCTAAACAGAGTTACATTCTCATGGAACAAAGGTGCAGGGAGTTACAACAAAGAAAGAACCAATTAGCTCAAAGGTCTGATGTGGTTAATTCCAAGGCTGCTGCTTGTTTTCCTTACATTCCAACTATGTTAACCGATGCACTCCCAGGTGCACAATGGATAAGGGATATGGAAACTTGGCAGCAAGCATTGGCCCAACAATGAAGCCCTTTACCAGTACTTTTCTAATAATTTTTTACCCCTTAAAGGACTCTATGCTCATTAGGACTTTTAGAATGTTTTGGCTTCCCGTGCCTTTCAAGGTGGGCAGTTGTGAACAATCATGTATGTTAATTGCAAGAGTATGGATAAACCTGTCAAGCAAGCTAAAATGTCAACAGAGGGGTTTGAATTGAAATACTCCTTTCATGCCCAGGAGACTTATTAATTAGAGCCATAAGTTGATGTTTTCCAGAGAAAGGTGGTCGGGGATAGCCCCCTGTTAATGTCAGAAGAGTTGGTGAAAGGTATAATATAATAAACAGTAGACAGACAGATTTTGGTTTTGGGGTAGATGCTCGAGCAGGTCCAGGGAATCCCTCGAATCCTGATCCACCTTTGCCTGTCAGGTCCTCTCCGCATGACCTTTGTCATGGGTGGGATCTCCCATGGTAGCTCCCGGCAATACAGGAGACTTGGGTTTGACCCCTGGGTTGGGAACATCCCCTGGAGAAGGAAATGGCAACCCATTCCAGTATTATTGCCTGGGGAAGCCCATGGACAGAGGAGCCTGGCGGGCTACAGTCCATGGGGTCGCAAAGAGGTGAACATGACTTAGTGACTAAAACAACAAATAGCTTCTGTATACAGGGGAGCTACCAAAGAAGCCTGATTCACTCCCTGAAATGTCCAAAGTCACCACCTTAAATGCCATCTTCAGCTAAAAACAAGACCCTGAGGAATGGGAGAAGCCCATTATGGAAGGTAATTACACAAAACACAGTAAAGAAGGGTATGATTGTTTATAGATTTAAGTTGGGACTTCTCCATTGATAAGTTACTTGAGTTTTAATTATCCTTTTATTTCTGGTGCAAACAGGGACAACCCTTAAATGCAGAGATTTCTCTGTTGTAAATGTCCATCACAAAATGGCAATTGCTACTTAGTTTACTGAGAGTCCTCCTTTTTTTTTTTTTTTTCCCATGGAAGTGGACTTAAGCAATCCTCACAGCAGAGAGACATATTTTGGGGTGGCATGTTCTACTTGCTTTGGCATGAATATACCCCAATTTGATTATGCATTCATCTATTGAAGGATACCCTGATTACTTCAAGCTTTTAACTATTATGGATAGTGCTACTGTGCCTATGTTCATCTTTGTTTGCATTTGGGCATGGATTTTTCAAAGCAGTTTCCTAAATACTGGAAGTGCGATTGTTGGATCCCAAGGTGAGGTTTGTTTAGCTTCGGAGAAAACTGCCAACTGTGTTACAAGGTGGCTGTGCATGCATCCCACCAGCAGTGAGGGAGCGTTCCTGCTATTCCTCAGCCTCCAGCAATTGGTATTGTCATATAGTTAGAGTTTAGCAGCCTAATATGTATAGTGTGATAGCTCGTGACTTTAATTTGTAATTCCCTAATGGTGTATGATGTTGAGCATGTTTCTGTTTTGTACTATCTGTATAACTTTTTTTTTGTCTGGGTGTCTGTTCAGATCTTTACTTATTGTTTATAGGGTTGTTCAATAGGTCTTTGTCTATTTTGTGTCTAAATCCTGTATCAGATATGAATTTTGCAAATATTTTTCTCCCAGTTTGTGGCTTGTATTTTGATTTTCTGAATGAGGTCTTTCAGAATAGACATCTTTATTTCTATAAAGTCAACAATATTTTTCTTTTGTGGACTGACAGCCTGTGTGTTAAAACTCAAAGCTCTTGATATACAGACCAAACCCAGGGTTATGTAGATTTAATGTGTTTATGTCCACAATTTTGATAGTTTCAAAATTTAAATGTCTGTTAATAAAGTTGAGTGAATTTGGTGACTACATTTCATTCTAAACAGTTTCAAGTTAATTATTCCTTAACTATTTTGGAGAAGTTTTGCACATTGGCAATATTTCAGTTTGAATTTCCATAGTTTAATGGACCTAGCCAACTGCCCTGAGGGGCGGAGTCTCCACTTAGCTGTGCCTGCGCGAGTGAGGGAGGCTTGATCTGCAGTTTCCATTGGCTGGCAGAGAGCGAGGAGCCCGCCTCCCGGACCCACCCCCACCCCAAGCGGAATTCCCGCTCTGCCTGAGCACCTGGCTGCTTGTGGCTGCTGACGGGAGTCTGGTCTCCTCAGGACCCATTGGGGCTTCAGCTTTGGGACGTTGTGGGACTCAGTTCAGGAAGACAGGGAGTCTGGTCTCCTCAGGACCTGCTCAGGTTTTGGCCTTGGGAATTGTGGGGTTCACTTCAGGCTGACAGGAGATGGGTCTCCTCAGGACCCATTGGTGTTTCGGCTTTGGGACGTTGTGGGGTTAGTTCAGGCTGAATGGGTGTCCTTCTAAAGCACCGGGAATAAACATGATGCCCCAGGAAGCTGTATCACAGACACTCTGTTTTGCATCCCCCATGCCTGGAACTGGGGCCGTGCATGCTCCAGTTAGAGATGTGTGTAGGCATGTGGTCCTTGCAGTTAATCAGAGCAACTAAACGGAAAAACGAGCCAAGTGACTCCCAACACTGCCAGTGCGGTTGTGGAAGGGAAAGGCTTGAGCCGCATTACAGAACCAGAATACGGAAAGTGTGTGCTAGCTTCCTGCACTCGCGTTCAAGAACACTTCAGAAGGACCAAGGGGGATCTCCGAGGCCCTTACTAGGAGAACAGAGTCCGTGAACCCGGCGGTCCCGGAGGCTTGGGCAGGCAGAGAAGGCGTGGGCGTGGCCATCCCTGCGCAGCTGTCTCCTGCCCGTCACGCAGGGGCCTTTCCACGGCGAGTTCCCCTGTTTACAACGGGTGGTGGAGCAGCCCCTCTGAGAGGCTGGACCACAGTGGGAGCTGCTGAGTAGCTCAGGTCCTGGGGATGCTCCTGAGAGCTACACATCTCAGGGGGAGGAGTCAGGAGACACAGCAGCCCAGAAGGGAGAGGGCCAAGGAAAGGGCCTTAAAAAAGCTAAGTTCCAGATTCCCAGGAAATAGGTGTTTCCACTTTAGGTGGTGAATCCATGTGTCAGATGTCTGTCCCGGCACTTGCACATGGGCTCCTGGAAGCCCTGGGCGGCTGCATGTGGCCCAGGGGCCCCATGTGCCCGGCTGTGACCACACAGTGACGCTGCCCATGGGTCCACACACCGGATCAGTCGGAGAGGACCCTCCTCCAGGCCCAGAGAATGGGCTGGGAAGCAGGAGGACTGGGACGGGGTGCAGGCCTTACTGTACCCCTTTATCTTCCCAGTTTTGGCTTTCTTTGCACCAAGCAGCCCAGTGTGTGGTTAACCAGTGCTACTCTCCTTGAAATCTGTCCACAGCTCTCATCCCCTCCCGGTGGGGTGGGGGCTCTGCTGTACCCCTTTATCTTCCCAGTTCCGGCCTTCTTTGAGCTAAGATCCTCAGGACCTGCTGGTGCTTCAGCTTTTGTAAGCCTATACCGTCCCTGCCACCAACAAAGCGTGAGTTTTTTCCATGCATTTCTAAGTCATTTAGACTCCGCTGCATTCTGTGTTTCATTCTGTGACACTCTCATATCCTAAATTAGTAAATTTGAATAGATTATGATTTACTAATTGAGGTATAAAGATCTATGGGTTTATACAAATGCACAGTGGTAGATATTCATCTGTAATGTCAGTTCAGTCGTTCAGTTGTGTCTAACTCTTTGCGACCCCATGGACTGCAGCCCGCCAACCTTCCCTGTCCATCACCAACTCCCGGAGCTTACTCAAACTCACGTCCAATTGTAATGTATCAGATGGAATATTGAACCTCCTGCCTCATAATCTTTTTCTAAGTCTGTTTTGCCTTTTTCAGAATGTAGTATAAATGGGGTCATTAACCCACTCCAGTGTTCTTGCCTGGAGAATCCCAGGGACGGGGGAGCCTGGTGAGCTATGGGGTCGCACAGAGTCAGACACGACTGAAGCAACTTAGCAGTAGCAGCTTAGCAGTGTGTAGACTGGATTCTTTCACTTAGCAATATACATGAAGATTCATCCATGGTTTTTGCTTGATTTGATGGTTCATTCCATTATATTTCCAAATACTATCCCAATGCATGTGTATTGGAGGAAAAATAATGTTCCCTTTATATTTCTCTTTTCCTCATTGAGACTTTCCCCCACAATGAAAGGCAGATGACCTTGAGGAAGACAGAAGCTTATTACCATGCATACCCCCTTATATGCTTGTAAGGTACCTAGGAAAACCTGAAATGGCCCAAGCCTGTGACTTATGGGCTATCTTTAGCTAAGAACAAAAGAAAGATATTGGGGGGCGGGGCATGGTGGAATGATTTGGGAGGTTTGGAGGCAAAGCACAGTAAACAAGGGTCTGGATATTATGCAGATTTACATCCAGGCCATCTCCATGGACTAGCTTCTCTTAAGACGTAGTTATCCTTCTATTTCTGGTACACAGGTGGAGACAGCCTTACAAGTGGAGATTTCCCTAATAAATGTAAATTTAATTCCTAAAATGGCATTTTCAAACATTTTTTTGGATCTGCTGTTTTTAAAATGTCAGTCCAGAATTATCGTGATGTCCAAAAGACACAACCTGGGGTTGCATATTCTGCTCCCCTTGATGTATATGTGCCCTAATCTGCTTATTAATTAATTTACAGAAGAACATTCTGATGCTTTCAGTTTTTAACCAATTTTTAACCCAGAATAGAGCTACTGTTCATTATTTTATGCTAGTTTTTGTTTGAACACAGTTTTTCAAAGCTGTTGTCTAAATACAAGAGGTATAGTATTGCATCCTAGATGAGTCTGTTTAGCTTTGGAAAAAACTGTCAGACTGTCTTCCAAAGGTGGCTGTGCACACATCCCACCAGGATCTTGAGTATGTTTTTTATGGTTGTTTACTATCAGAGTACCCTCTGTGGCCAGGTGTTTTTTATGGTTGTTTATTATCAGTGTACCCTCTGTGGCCAGGTTTCTGTTTCAGTCTTTACCAATTATTCATGGGTTTGTTTGCTCTAGAGTTCTTGGTATAATTTGAGTACAAATTCTTTATCAGATATGCATTTTAAAAAATATTAATGTTTGGCTGTGCTGGGTCTTCGTTGTGTGGGCTTTTGTCTAGTTATGGTGAGCAGAGGCTACGCTAGTTGTGGTGCGTGGGCTTCTCACTGGTGACTCCTGTTGTGGGACACAGGCTCTGGGGCTCATTGGCTCAATAGTTGCAGCTTCCGGGATCTAGAACACAGGCTCATTGGTTGCAGTGTGTGGGCTTAGCTGCTCCACAGCATGGACAGGGATCCAACCTGCGTCTTCTGCATTGGCATGAAGATTCTTTAGCACTCAGCCACCAGGGAAGCCTTCAGCCACGTTTTAGATTCTAGTTTGCCACACCTGTATCTGGTGAGAGAGGCCAGTATCAAGAGGCCTGGGAGCTGGGGGTGCTCAGCCACAGTTCTGGCTGTGCCATCGAAAGCTTTGGGGCCTTTGGTGAGCTCCTCAACTTTCCTGGGACTATTTCCTCTCTTCAGAAATGCCCTGCTGTTGGACTGTAGCCCGCCAGGCTCCTCTGTCCATGGGATCTCCCAGACAAGAATACTGGAGTGGATGCCATTTCCTTTTGCACAGATACACATTTGGAAGATATTTTCTCTTGGTTTGTGATTTTGATGCAGGAAGGGAAAACCCTTTCCACAGCCTGAGAGCGGGCTCTTTTCTGACACTTGGAAATGAATTGTCCAAGGAGACGTGTGCTGTCAAAGCAGGAGATTTTATTGGGAAGGGCTGCCTGGGTGGAGGGCAGGAGGGTGAGGGAAGCTGAGAGAACTACTCTGCCACGTGGCTCACAGTCTCAGGTTTTATGGGCATTGGGTTAGCTTCTGGTTTGTCTCTGGCCAGTCATTCTGAATTGGGGTCCTTCCTGGTGGCATATGCATCACTCATCCAAGGTGGATTCTGCAAGGAGGATCCTGGGAGGTTGGTAAGACCTGCGGATTGGAGTCTCCTATCTCCTTTGACCTTTCCTGAATTCTTCAGGTTGGTGGTAGCTTGTTAGTTCCTTCAGATGACACCACCCTTATGGCAGAAAGTGAAGAGAAACTAAAAAGCCTCTTGAAGAAAGTGAAAGTGGAGAGTGAAAAAGTTGGCTTAAAGCTCAACATTCAGAAAACGAAGATCATGGCATCCGGTCCCATCACTTCATGGGAAATAGATGGGGAAACAGTGGAAACAGTGTCAGACTTTATTTTTCTGGGCTCCAAAATCACTGCAGATGGTGATTGCAGCCATGAAATTAAAAGACGTTTACTTCTTGGAAGGAAAGTTATGACCAACCTAGACAGCATATTCAAAAGCAGAGACATTACTTTGCCAACAAAAGTTCGTCTAGTCAAGGCTATGGTTTTTCCTGTGGTCATGTATGGATGTGAGAGTTGGACTGTGAAGAAGGCTGAGCGCCAAAGAATTGATGCTTTTGAACTATGGTGTTGGAGAAGACTCTTGAGAGTCCCTTGGACTGCAAGGAGATCCAACCAGTCCATTCTGAAGGAGATCAGCCCTGGGATTTCTTTGGAAGGAATGATGGTAAAGCTGAAACTCCAGTACTTTGGCCACCTCATGCGAAGAGTTGACTCATTTGAAAAGACTCTGATGCTGGGAGGGATTGGGGGCAGGAGGAGAAGGGGACGACAGAGGATGAGATGTCTAGATGGCATCACTGACTCGATGGACATGAGTCTGAGTGAACTCCGGGAGTTGGTGATGGACAGGGAGGCCTGGCGTGCTGTGATTCATGGGGTCCCAAAGAATCGGACACGACTGAGCGACTGATCTGATCTGATCTGTTAGTTCCTTGTTCCTTACCCAGGACCTCTTGTTGTAAGACGACTCCTGCAGGTGGTTTCTCTGGTGCCCGGCAAGGACGGGCAGGTGGTTTTGGTTAGTGGTTCCCCTAACACTTTGTCCTTTGGTTTTCTTGAGTAAGGTCCTTTACAGAGTGAATGCATACATTTTTAAAAGTCAGCATTTTAATTAATTTATTTGAAACATTTTGTATATTGGCTTTTTTGTTGTGTTTTAGAACTCATCACCAGACTCAAGGTCATGTAGATCTTTTGTTGTTTTCTAAAATGTTTATAGTTTTCAATTGAAATGTGGTGTCAGTTGCAAAGTTTGTTTATGTTCCTTTCATTACGTATGTTTTTTAATCAATTGTTCCCTGGCCGTGTGTTGAGCAGGGTCATGGAGATTTTTGGCTCCATTTCAGTTTGGGTTTCCAGTCTGAGTGCTCACAGCAAAGCTGGTTCTGGGTGAGCCCTCTGGGGTCTGTGAGCGCGGGACTGCCCGCTCTTCTCTGGCGGCCCGCAGGGGGCGCCAAACCCCGCTCTGACCCGTGGGCACAGGAAGTTTGCCTTCAGACTCGGCTTGGTGACCAGCTGGCAGGAGCTTTGTCTCCTCAGGATCGTCAGGGTTGAGGCTTGTGGATGACGAGGCTGCGTCCAGGCTGAGAGGAGCGGGGTTGCCTCAGAGCTCGCCAGCAGGGACGTGCTGCAAGAGGGGAAAATGAGGACGAAGTAGACGTTTCCTGTGTCCAGCTGAACACTGACCGGAGGTCCATCTCAGAGGACTCGGGGGGAAAGAGCTCCATGTGCAAAATGGCGGGTTTTTAGTTAGATTTCTGTATGATCTAGAGGATGGCCAGTGATGTTCTTTGGTGTAGGTGGCCAGTTTTCTGTCACTGTTTCTTGAAAGGACTGTCCTTTCATCTTCACACGTTCTTGGCTTGATTTTCATGAACTGTCCACATACATGTGGCTTTATTCCCGGGCTCTCTATTCTTTCCTCGAGTCCCTGTGCCTGTGTTTGTGCCAGTTCCTCACTGTTGTGGTTACTACAGCTATGTGATGTAGTTTGAAGTTGGAGAGGAAGATGCCTCCAGGTTCATTCTTCTCTCTCAGAGTCTTTTTTGCTGTTCAGGGTCCTTAGTTGTTGCAGAATATTGTTAGGAATATTTCTATTTCCATGAAAAAATGCCATTGGATATTATATTTTGAGTGCAGTGCATTTGCTGATGGCTTTGGTTAGAATGGACATTTTAATAACTCATTTTTCCAGTGCATGAGCATGGAATATTTTTCTGTTTATGTTTTCTTTGGTTTCTTTATCACTGCTTTCCAGTTTTCTGACTACTGGTCTTTTCCGTCCTTGGTTAAGTTTTTTCTTAATTTTTGTTTCTGATTGTTATCAGTGTATAGAAACACAACTGATTTTCGTATATTGACTCAGATTGTAAATTGTAGTATTTTATATGATTGAAAAATGATCCCGAATTATTCAACTTTACTGAATGTATTCTAACAACTTTTTGTGAAGTTATGTGGGAAATTTTATTTGTAAATTCCATGTGGACTCCTACAAGGACAATGAGCATCACAGTGTCCCTTGAACTTGATCTGGGTAAGTCTTGGCCTCTATGAGAAAAGTTTCAAGCCTGTCTGATCTGATTTTCTTTTGTGGTATTGACATGGTTGTGTGCAGAAAACTCTTAATAATGGTAAAAAAGTACTCACATTTGCCACATCATCTAAAATACTCCATGTGTTTTATCCAAAATGGGTGCATTCTCCAGTGGAACCAGCACATAATCTCCAAAATCAGGAAATCATATAGTTTCTACATTATAATGTAATCCACAGCCCCACTTCCACTTTCAGCAATTCTCCAATTGTATGAATATATCTTTTTTCCCATCCTCATCCAATTTTTTTTAGACTGTTACTGAGATTTTCTGTCATTTGGACAAACGTGGTGGATGTAAAGCAGACATGGTGAATATGGGATCTGGGTGGCCTTTTCTATATGGATTTTTTTCACAACAGATGTTTTTAATGTTTATTCATTTTGTAACATGTATCAATACTACATTCTTTTTCCCCATAGTAATTAAAAATAAATAACATGCCATTTACCATTTACATATTTGTCAGCATACAGTGTTGTAGTATGAACTACCTTTCCTTGTTTTGCAAACCAGTTTAATAATGTGCACCTTGTGCGTGCTTTGGAGAAACTTGGGAAACTGAGTCAGTGACTGAAATGGCCCAAGATATCACCTTGGATACCGTCTTCATCTAAAAACAAAACAGGGGCTTCCTGGTGGTCCAGTGGCTAAGACTGGACACTCCTTAAGAAGGAGGCCCAGGTTCCATCCCTGATCAGAGAACTAGATCTCCCATGCCACAACGAAGAGTTTGCATGCTGTAGCTAAATATGTGGCTTGCCTCAACGAAGGTCCACCTGGTGCAGCCAAATAAAAAAACAAATAAATATTAAAAAATAAAACTAAAGGAAAAGAAGGGTATAGTTGTTGTACAGATTTACGTCTTAGCTTTCCTTATTGATAAAAAAAAGAGTTTCACAAGACTGTCATCCTTCTATCTGATATATACAGAGAATTCCTTTGAAATGAGAGTTATCTTGTAAATGTGACTCAGAAGAGCCGCCTTGAACTTGGGTTTCAGAGATGATCATGTGTCCTCTTAAAAAAAAAGTTAATTAAGTCCAACTAATTCTCATGGTGAAGGGTATGGTGAGCCTTGTTTAGCTGAGGAAAAATCCAGCTAAGTTTCTCTGTGGGATCTTCCTAAGGGATCGAACTTGAGTCTCTTGCATTGTCAGGCAGATTCTTTACCACTGAACCACCAGAGAAGCCCCGCCCCACCCCCACCCCCCGTTTTTGAGTTTCCTGGATCTAATAGGTGTGCAGTGCGACTTCATTGTTGTTTTAGTTTGTAATTTCCTAATAATATATGATTTTGAGTATTTTTGATATGCTGATTTACTATCTGTATATTTTCTTTGGCCAGGTGTTCAGATTTATACATTTTTAATGAGGTTGTTTGTTCCCGATTTTTTGGTATAGTTGGAGTACAATCCTTTATCAGATATATATTTTGTAAATATATTTTTCTGTGGCTTGTGTTTAAGTTTTGTGAGTAAGGTTTTTCACAGTTTAAATTTCTAATTTTTTAAAGTTCATAGTATAAATTTTATATCCTCTTTTGAATAGACTTTTTTTTTTGTTAAATTTCATAAGCAAAACTGTGGTACTGTAGATACAATTTTAAGCAAAACTGAGGTACCATAGATACAGTTTTGCCTTTTGTCTGCTGAGAGGTTTGAGTGGGGTTGGTATAAATTGTAAAATTATGTCTACATTCATTTGATTGGATATGGCTTCCAATTATTTGTGTAATTGGTTTTGGAGATATCATGAGAAGTCAGTTTACCCAAGGGAAACTGGGTGGGGTCCATGAAAAATGAACTGTCTTGGATCCCTGGGAATCACTTTCTGCTTCTTCTGGCTTTGGGTTTGACTTGTTTGGATATCTCATACTAGTGGAATCACAAAACGTTTGTCCTTTTTTGGTCTGGTTTATTTCACTTAATATAATGACCATGATGTTCGTCCACATTGTAGCATTGTCAGAATTACTGACTTTTAAGGGCTGAATCATATTTCATTGTGTGTATACCACAGTTTGTTTATGGAATTGGCTGCCATAGACACTTAGCTTGCTTCTGTTTGTTGGCCAGTGTGAATCATGCTATTGTGAATATGACTGCAGAAATATGCATTTTTTTCAGCCCATTTTCCCAAACCTTTTGAGTACATAGCATGAATTAGAATTGACATATATATTTATTCCATGTGTTAGTTTTGGAGTAATTTCTGTAATTTCTTGCACAGTGGCAGCTCCATTTTAGTTTATTTTTTTGTATGGTAGAATACTGTTCAAGCTTTTGAATATACCCTGTGTTGCGTATTCATTCACCCACCAGTGGACACTTGAATGGGTTCTACCTTTGGGCTATTGTGAATAATGTCACTATGAATATTTGTGTACCAGTTTTTGTTTGAATTATTAACAAATACATAGTACTATATATGAAAGAAACCACAAAGACCTACTGTACAGTTTAGGAAACTGTATTGAATATCTTATGATAACGTATAATGGAACAGAATATGAAAAAGACATAATACCATGATAATTAATGTGCCAACACTATGAGTTATCATAGCACTACTCAATGTGTATTTAAGCATGCCACTAAAATATTCACATCTGTAAGTATATTTCACTGATTGATTATATAAAAAATTGAGAATTCAAACAGAGACTAAATAAACTTCCTGTCATTGCTCATCGTCATTTATTCACTATTACTACCTGTAACACTCATTGTATAAGTGCCAGACTAGGAATTTACATTCGTGTAAACCAAAAGATTGTGAAGGTGTAAAGAAGCATAATTTATTTAATTCTTTAATGAGGGATTATAGAACTCTATGTACATGAAGTGAATGAAAGTGAAACAGTTTAATTGAGCCACATTCTTACTAGAGTGATGAGCTTCCACCCCACCAAATGTTAGTTCACAATTAAATCCTGCAGTCATCTGGCCTCAATGTCTGCTTCCTGCCATCCAGAAAGAAAAGGTGAGGAAGTCCTGACAAAATTGATGCTATTTTTCTTTTTTTTTGATTCATATTTTATCGCAGGGCTTGGCAAAAAGAGAGCCTAACCTGTTTTTTGAGTTCCATCCCAAGGGTTGCTCTGGCATGTTACATATGTTGACAAACTGTGGATTATTTTCAACAAAGGACAATGATCTGCACTTCTCCATCTGTTGCTTGAGCTGGAATAGCAGGCATCCCTTGAAGTGCAGTCCTTCATGCTGAAGTAGGCACACCTGAAGCAGTAGCATAAGAGGAACACATTTATCATGCAGACATCGCATCCCATGAATTTGTAATAATTTTTCAGTTATACCCATCATCATTGGAGGAACTGACTTGTCCCAGTAATAACTGGAGTACCCAGTATAACAGTTCCTTGACCTATGAGTACTTTTTATGGGTACTTCTTTCAATGTTGTTTCTCCTACTTTGGTCATGAACAGTAGAAGCTGATGGCAGTGGTTCTTGAAATGTATATTGATTCCTAGGTGGCACAGTCAGTAAATAACTTGCCTACCAGTGCAGGAGATGGAAGTGATGTGGGTTTGATCCCTGGGTCAGGAAGATAACAATTCATACACTCGTTTTATGTGAACAAGTTTGATATTCATGAGTTTTTTTTTTTCTTCTGTATACAGAAAAGCAAATGCTGTTCAAGGACACTGAAAGAACCCTGATGTTGAAAATCAGATCTGTATTGTAAGCAATGCTTAGAAATCCATGAGTTGAAACATAGTATTATGCCTATCATCCTTGTAGTTCCCTCAGTGAAATATGTTGAGAAAAGCTCTTCATTAATGGTATAGATTCATGAAGATGCTAAATATCATTAATCCTTTACATTGACAAATGTGAATTTAAATCTCCTGTGAATCATATGTGACAACCACACATACCAACATGATTTATTAGTATTAGGTCAATATTTTTAGTCCTATTGTATTTCAACTAAAAATATCAATATATAATTGTACATGAAGTCAAGACATAAAATCAGTGCAAATACAAAATATTCCATCCTTTGAAAAAGGGAACAAAAAATCTCTGTGCTTTGCCTATTGCATTTTTATGTATTAGATCCTTAA